>NW_027203028.1:55000-116213 GCF_024711535.1 Dipodomys merriami
AGATCAAATCATAGATTTCAATCCATTTTGGACAAAGGGAGTGAGATAGTATCTCAAAAATAAAATAAAAATCAAAGGCTGGAGTGTGGTAGAACACTTGCCTAATGCAATACAATTAGGTTTAATCCTCATTATCAAAATAAAAGAGAGTATTTAGCATAGACTCTGCCACTAGAAAATTCCATAAATGTTTTTAGTAAAATAAACAGAAAAATGCTAGAGGAAATTCACTAAGACAGTAACTGTTCGGGCTGTTTACAGATGATTATTTCTCATTGTTCTCAAGATATTCTACTTAAAATAATTTTTTACAATAAATGTGCATTTCTTACTTATCAATACAGGACAGAAATGTATAAATTAAAGAGTGATAGTTTATTTTAATTTATATTCAACTACTGAATCCCCTATATATTCGATTGCAGGAACATCATTTTATCCATGCAATGGACAAAGGTCTCATATCTAAAATATACATGGAATTCAAAAAAATAAATCCCCCAACAACAAATCTGCAAAGAAAAAACTGCCCAATAAATAAGTGGGCTAAAGACTTAAAGAGAAACTTCTCTGAGGAGGAAAGAAGGAAGGCCAATAGGCACATGTAGAAATGCTCAACCTCCCTAGCCATAAAAGAAATGCAAATCAAAACAACATTGAGATACCACCTCACCCCAGTTAGAATGGCTATAATCAAGAACTCTAATAACAGCAGATGCTGGAGGGGATGTGGATAGAAGGGTACTTTACTTCATTGTTGGTGGGAATGTAAACTTGTTCAACCACTTTGGAAAGTAGTATGGAGGTTCCTCAAAAGACTCCACATAGAGCTTCCCTATGACCCAGCAATCCCACTTTTGGGCATTTACCCAAATGTTTACAAACAAGACCACACTAAAGCTACCAGCACGACTATGTTTATTGCAGCACTATTTACTATAGCTAAGATATGGAACCAACCCAGAAGCCCCTCAGTAGATGCATGGATCAAGAAAATGTGGTATATATGCACAATGCAGTTCTATGCCTCCATCAGAAAGAATGACATTGCCCCATTTGTTAGGAAATGGAAAGACTTGGAAAGAAATTATATTAAGTGAAGTAAGCCAGGCCCAAAGAAACATAGGTCCCATGGTTTCCCTTATTTGCAATATCTAGTATATGTCTGAGTCAAGCAGAAAAGGTCAGATAAGGTGATGTTAGGAAAATGAACCCTAAGATATGTACTCAAATGATTTTTTTTATTTCTTGAGATTGTTTCTAACACATTTATAAGATTATTTATTTGTTGCTTTGTATGTCCCTCCCCCACAGTATAACCCCTGCTTTCACTGTATTTGATGTTATAATTTGTGGAGGGGAAGGGGAAAAACAAAACGTTTAATAGGGATACAGGTGGACCCATTGCAACAATGAGATGTCCAAGTCATTATGTCGAAAACAAACTTTAAAACTTTGGTGTGGGCGGAGGGGGGGGTGATCGGGGACGATTGGGTGGGGGGGGCAGGTGGAAGAATAGGAAGGGATGGGAAGGGGAAACAAAGGAGGAGGCAACAATGCTTGATAAGAAATGTACTCATTATCTTGCCCATGTAATTGTAACCCCTCCGTACAGTATTTTCACATTAAAAAAAGAATGTAAAAATAATAAAAACAATAAATGTGCATTTCTTACTTATTAATACAGGACAGAAATGTCTAAATTAAAGATTGACAGTTTATGTTAATTTATATTCAAGTATTGAATCCCCTATATATTCGACTGTAGGAACATCTTTTTTAGATATCACTGTCCTTTCAATATTCTTATTTCTCCACTTTTTTTTGCAGCGTAGGGGAGAGGTTAACTGTTGAGAGGCACCTAACTGCATGTGCTTTGTGATATGTGATGGTTTCAGCAGTTTAAATTTTGCGGTATGTGTACTGGATAGTTTCCAAGTTGGTAAAGTCTAGAGAAAACATTCAAGAAGTAAAAAAATGCAATGTACACTTAAAATCTTCACACCAAAATTAGTTATTTAATCACAAGGTGGACATGTTGCTGCCTTTGATGATTGTTTGGTATCCATAAATAGCACCCACATAACTCCTAGCATCCTAAATGTTGTTTTCCTTTTTAAAGATATCCTGCCTTGTTTATCTGATTCCTGAGTATAATTGCTTTGTCTTTGATTTCAAAATCAGAACTTTTCAGCAAAAAACAAAGTGTAAACAATAAGTTTTCTTATCTTGGGTAATAAAAGTAGGAATAAGCAATAGTATCACACAGAAAGACATAGTTTTATATTTTAGCTTGATGCCCTATCTGCTGTGAGAATCTAGTACTTCTTGGTATTTTGTTAATCATAGTTAACTTTTCAGATTGTTTCCTGGATTTCACTTAGAATGTTTACATTTAGAAAGTCTAAAGTCACGGGTGATTTCTCCCATGTGGCACCTTCAAATTGCTAAGGTTGATTCTCAGTTTGAAGACTCATAACCATTCAGGCCTCAACATCTTAATGAAGAAAGGGGAATATGGGCTTAGACTGTCCAAGTTGTATCTTTCTTGGGAAACAAAGCAAATTCTTTGCCCCTATGAAATTGCCACTGAGTCATTGTTCATGTTTCCCTTTGTCTGGGCCTCCCAAGAAACTAAGAAACACATCATAATCAATTTGTGACAATAATCCCTCAGAATTGTTTTGTGTAATAACATTCCCTTATACTTTCTTTTCTTTTGTTTTTCCTGTAAATCCATTTCATTAACTATATCATTTTTACCAAGATTGCTCCGTAAACTAACTCAAAACTTTGTTGACATAAAAAATTGCTTACGTAAAAAGGGAATTTTATATGCCTTATCTCAATATACCTGCTGGTATAGACCCAGGACACTTTAAAAAGCCCTTTATACTTTTTTTAAGAAGGGAATTCATTCCTATGCCTTAGTCAGTGTCCACTACATAAAAGCTCTGTAGCACCACTGTGAACTTGTGACAAGTTAAAGAATTACTTTGAAGATTTAGAAAGTTCCTTTGCTGCATACATCAGCATTGTCCTTAAATCTCTTTTTCAGTTCAATTTTATCCATAAAATATTTCTATCTATGGGATTTTTAACAGATATTTATAATTCAGAAGAAAACTTATATGCATATTGTTTCATGGTCCTTGAGTGTATCTCTATATAATGGTAAGAAATCCTCAAAAGCTCTGCAACAGATTCATAATGACGGCTCTATTTCAAATGTATGGAGACAGAAGATCACATCCCAGTAAGTGGCAGGGATGGGAATGAAAGGCAGGTTCTTTTATTTCTAGGCCAGTCTGTTCCGAACTCTGAACCATGACAGTATTCAAGTTTCAAAAAATTAATGGTCTTTCCCCAGAGGACATGGAGGTTCTCAGGAAGCTGACTGACCTCATCCTATTCTGCCCTGTTATCACTGAATATCAGAGGCTGAATGGACCAAGGGAGCTCTTACTAACACTGTCTCTGCATTTATGGCTCTCTTTTCAGATTTCAAATCTAAATTCGCTTGGAGGTTTTTCAGCCTTGTATATTTTAAATCATGCATAGATACTTAGTATAAGCACAAGCTTTTCTACAAAACTCCCTTTGCAAATCAATTACAAAACGGTTTTGTGTGTGAGGTTAAAGAACACAAATTTTGGGGAGGGGGTAAGTTAGATTTAAAGTAAAATAGTAGATACAAACTCCTTGCATTCAGAAAAGAACAAAAAGCACAATGTTAATAGAATTGACATTGTTTAAATTTATGCATTTAAAACAGAAATAAAACATTTTTGTTATTATTTTGAATTTTATATTTGTAAGTCTAGCATGTCAAACACAAATTAGAGTTCTCTTTATTTCTTTCAAGTGAATATATAGCTTAAAATTGTATTACCTTTAAGTAGTTATACAAATGGGTTTCCTTTCAAGGTGTCAGTCTCTGACACAAGACATCTTGATTAATGTATTCCCTTTCAACATTCTTTATTCTGTGCCCCCTACCCCCCGAATACTAGGATTTGAACTGAAGGCCTTGTGCTTATTAGGCAAGCAAGCACAAACCTCCAGCCCTTTTTTTCTGTTTAGTTTATTTTCTCAGAAAGGGTCTCTCTTTTTATCTCTGTTTCTCTGTCTCTCTGTCTCTGTCTATGTCTCTCTCTCTCTTGAATTTTAGGCTTATTTTATTTCCATTACAGCATTTGAAGAAGTCTTGTGAGGAATAAATGATGATGAGTCCTGTTTTATACCACAATTCAGATAGCTTTTTAGCATTTAAAAGAATTTTTAGACCTATAGATTTATCCAGAGTGAATTAATGAGGTACAGGCTTAATGGAGGACCAAGTGTTATTTATTATCTTTTGGCCCAAGGAAACCCCAGACTGCAATCTTCCTACCTAGCTGAAATCACAGGTGGGAAATATCATGCCCAGCTTACTGAATGAGATAGAATCTCACTAGCTTTCAGTTATGACTAGCCTTCCATCCCAATCCTCCTGATCTCCACCTCCCATGAAACTAGGATTACAAGTATATGCCACTTGATGAGCTCTATTTAGAACTCCTGAATTTCTTTTCTACCCACCATACAAAGAAGTTATGTGCACCCATACGCCAAGTTTCCAAAAATCATTACTGGCCTCTCTATTCTCCTTTTGCCTCAAAGTGAGGAATCATTTTTGCCTCTTTTTTTTTTCCTTTACATATTACAGCAAAATTTCCCTGGAATAACAACATTGCTAACACACTACTGAGTTCTACAGAGGTCTTGCTCTAGTGGTCACCTACCTGCATTCCCTACATTTCCACTGTTTCTCCTTGCCCCCTACATACCCTAGCAATAGCTAGAGTTGCTGTTTAGTGTGTAAGTCATTTAGTTCTTCCTATCCATGGCCTTCTTGATTTTTTTGAGATCAGACCCTAACCACCTCTTTCTCTCTTTCTTCTTTCCTTCTTTCTCTTTTTCTCTTTCTCCTTCCTCTCTCCCTCCCTCCCTCCCTTTCTCCCTTCCTTCCTTCCTTCCTTCCTTCCTTCCTTCCTTCCTTCCTTTCTTTCTTTCTTTCTTTCTTTCTTTCTTTCGTTCTTTCTTTCTTTCTTTCTTTCTTTCTTTCTTTCTTTCTTCTTTCTTTCTTTCCTTCCTTCTCTTTCTTTCTTTCTTAGATCCTTCCTTCCTTCCTTTCTTCTTTCCATCCCTCCCCCTTCCTTCCTCCATTCTTTCCTCCTTCCTCCTCCTCCTCTTCTCTGTATGTGTGTGTGTGTATACATGTGTGTGTGCATGTGTACACATGCATTCCAGTATTTGGACTTGAATTCATGGCCTTGTACTCCCTCTTAGCATTTTTGTCTCAAAACTCTACCACTTGAGCCACATCTTTGCCTCTTTTTTGCTGGCCAATTGGAGACAGTGTTTTTCTACCCAGGCTGGCTGAGACCCATGATCCTCAGAGCAGATCTCAGCCTCCATTTCCAGCCTTCTACCCTTGGACTACCCTTGGGATTCCTTGAACTCCAATCTGCAGGAGAGGTGGCATTCTTGTTTGTCTTTGAAATGCCCTGGCTTGGCCTTCACCTCAGGCTTTGTGTTTGTCACATCTTTCTGCCTGAACACACTTTTTTCCTGGACTCTGTGTTGTCTACTCATTCAATTCAGTGTCCAGTCTTCAGAGCAGCTCTTCACTCTACCAAAGTGTGGCTCCTTCATCTCTACTGCTGTTTCCTCCCCCTGCTGCTTTTTCTTCACAGCAATTTAACTACCTGGTTGTTGCTGAATGCACATTCATTTCTAATCTGCCTCTCCCCTGGGAGCATTGGCAACAGAGGTCCCTGTCCACTCCATCCCTCATGCTTACAGCAGTTCATATATGAATGATGCTTTGCTTTAAATTATAATCTATAATCAGAAATAAAGTACGTACTTTTTCCTACGCATGAGCTAAAACCCCATTTATACCCTCAGAATGTTCTTCAAAATGCAGCCTTAATGAAGAAAAAAATGAACTCTCAGGAGAATTGAGAAGTTCAATGAAGAAAGTGAAAGTTGAGCTGAGTATGACCTGACACCTGGCATTACAGAGACTGAGAAAGGTAATAATGGAAGAAAGAAAATGAGACTGGAATTAAATATAGGAAGGTCAATGAAAGTCAGCTTCTGGGTCATGGATGGTAGAGCAGCAGAGGGAACCAAAATCTGTAATGCACTATCTGTAATGCCCTGGGAAAAGAGCTGCCAAGGTCCACACTCTGTGTCAAAGCTTGGGGAACCCTTTAATGAAGATGACTGACACAGTCGTGTAAGGTTAGTTGCAGAGGGCATCTGAGATGACAAGAGTGAGATCACATAGCTCATGTAAAGTAATTGTACTACAGGAAGACAGAAATGTTGCTCGTACAGAATCCACACACAGAACAGGCCATGTGCAAGAGGAGTACAAACTGTTTTCAAGATCAGGATTCCTAGAATCATGTCTAATACTATACATGGCTAATTCTATAAACTATCCACTTGCAAAGAAGAAAAAATCTAATACACTAGATGAAAAGGCAGACAAGACAATGGTTCAAAACAGCAGTTAAACATGGATGTGAAACAGAGTTGAGCATCCCATACAAATAGTACTGAGGAAATCTGGAGCGTCTAAATCATTGCACACATGCACAAACATGAGCATGCTTATGCTTTACATACAGAATAACATAGGAGAATATTTCTGCATGTAATTGATTAAAGATATCTCCTGGTAATAATTTGACAACACTGAATTCAAAGCCAGAATCCCTGGGATTCGAGAACAGATCAGATTGCAAATTAGTTGAGCCATCTTCTCAGTCATTCACCCCTTGAAGACTCACTTTTTCTCATGGGTAAAGGAAGTGCTCTAACAATTTATGTGATATAATATTTATGACTAATTTGAGCTAGAAGAAGTATTACAAGTGGAACAAAGCTCATGAAGAATAGGCCCATTCCTATGAATGGCTTGAAGTCAACTACCCTTTGTTCACCATTTATCTGCCCTTCATGCAGCAAATATATACTTAGTAATTACTGTATGCCAAGCACCACTTTAAGAGATTCAACCGGCATAGATTATATTCTTTTCCCTTAGAGAACTCAACAAGAAGCCAAGTGCTGGTGGCTCATGGCTATAATCCTAGCTACTGAGCCATTCCTATGAATGGCTTGAAGTCAACTACCCTTTGTTCACCATTTATCTGCCCTTCATGCAGCAAATATATACTTAGTAATTACTGTATGCCAAGCACCACTTTAAGAGATTCAACAGGCATAGATTATATTCTTTTCCCTTAGAGAATTCAACAAGAAGCCAAGTGCTGGTGGCTCATGGCTATAATCCTAGCTACTGAGGATCTGAGAATTGTGGTTCAAGGCCAACCCAGTCAGGAAAGTCCATGATATTCTTATTTCCAATTAATCACAGAAAAAACCAGAAGTAGCATTGTGGCTCCAATCAGTGCTATTCTCAGGAACAGTGCCAAGGCCCAGAGTTCAAGACTTATGACCAACAGCAACAAAAATTTAACAAGGTCAAGTGCAGTAGCTAAAATTTATAATCCCAGTTATTAGAGAGGCAGAGTCAGAGACAATCTTGGTTAGAAAATTGGAAAGATTGGGGCTGGAAGGTGGCTCAGTGGTAGAGCGCTTGCCTTGCATGCGTGAAGCGCTGGGTTCGATTCCTCAGCACCACATAAGCAAAAAGGAAAAAGCCGGAAGTGGTGCTATGGCTCAAATGGTAGAGCACTAGCCTTGAGCTGAAGAGCTGAGGGACAGAGCCCAGGCCCAGAGTTCAGGCCCCATGACCGGACCCCCCCCCCCAAGAAAAAAAAATTGGAAAGATCACCTCTGAATCAATTGCTGACTGTGGTGCTGTGTGTCATCCCAACTATATTAGAACTATAAATAGGAGAATCATGGTTCAGGCCACCTAGGAATAACCATGAGGTGAGACCTTTTCTGAAAAATAAAGCAAAAATGGCTGGAAGCATGGCTCAGGTGATAGAATGCCTGCCTAACAAGCTAAAACACCACTAACATAAAGATGGAGGAAGAGGAAGAGAGGGAAAAAGAACAGGAGGAGATTAATTAAGGAGGAGGCTAATTAAAGGTGAATTTGCCTTCAGGATCTGGCTAAGATTCTCTTACTGATAGACATGAATTTATTTAGCAACATGAGAGTGCATGCCCACATTTGTATCTGTATTTTCTTGTAAATCATATTAGAATTTTTCCTCCAAAGATTACATATAGCCATATACACATATGCACACTTCCATGTTCTGCATTTTGTCAGCCTTATTAATAGCGCTAAGCATAGTTTTTGTGTAGTTCAGCTCTCCAAGTTGGTTCACAGGACTATCCTCAATAGATTCCACACCTGGGTTTGGCCAAAGCGATACTACTGCTTGTACAGCAACTATGGGAAGAAGTGCCATGTATCCCTTGACTCCGCTAGGTGGAGCAATGAAGCACAGAGTTCCCCTAGGGCATTCAGTAGTCTCCCTTCATCATATGTCTCACTCTTTTTTCCATGTCCATTTCCTGGAGGATGAAGTCATTTATCTTTCCTTTTTCCTCTTCAGGATGGTCTCTGGCAATTTTTCTTCCTATTTTGACTTGCCAGCGATTCCTAACATCTCTGCAATTTTGCCAGAACTATGGTTGATATTCACTCGGAAACTTTTATTAAAATAAAATGTCTAAGCAAGATGACCTTGGTTATGAATTTGTGCATCCATTTTGTGTGTGTGTGTGTGTGTATGTTTGTGTTGGAGCTGGGGTTTGAACTCAGGCCTTATGGTATTGTCCCTGAGCTTTATTTGCGCAAAGATAACACTCTATCACTTGAGCCATAGCCACTTCCAGCTTTTGGGTGGCTAATTGAAGATAAAAATATCATGCACTTTCTTGCCCAGGCTGGCTTCAAACTATTGGCTATAAATGTTTAGAAAAGTCAAGTTAGATACTTACATATCACCCTGCACAAGACTCAACTCCAAATAGATCACAGACCTTGAAGTAAGAGCAGACCCTCTGAAAATATGACAGGAAGGGATAGGAGATACTCTAAGACTCCTTGGCACAGGTTGAAACTTCCTAAATAAAGATCCAGAAACAACAAATACAAGAAAAGCTGGATAAAGTGGGATTGCATTAAACTGTGGAGCTTCTGCATGTCAAAGAACATAGCTAGCAAGATAAATGAATGACACAAAATACTTAAGTAGCCCTCTCTGACTGCCTGTAAGTGGGAAAAAAGCCCAAACACACAAAACCTTCAATAACCTTTGAGAGTTTGGATGGTACTTACCCCATAGTGAAATTCACAAAAGGAACTATCATTGGATTGCAAAATTTAATATTTTTTAATCTTTATTCACCATTGATCATTTACTTTAGGCCATGAACATTCCTTCACATTCCTTTACTTCCCCAGTGTATGACCTGTGAGAAAGAGAAGGGTTATTTATAGGTATAGTGTGACTAACAGACATCACAAATGAATCCACATGAATTATCAGGCCATCATGCAGCTTGGTCTCCAGCTACTCCACTTGCAAAATAGAATATCTCAAGGCTCTGTATCAAGTCCTAGAATTGCTAGTCTGGTGATTCATACCTGTAATCCTACCACCTAGAAGGCTGAGGATCATGACTCAAAACCAGTCCAAGCAGACAAATCCAAGAGGTTCTTATTGCCAGTTAACCAGAAAGAAAAAAAGGATCGAGGGTGGCTGGGGTCGGGGTGGGGAGTTGTTGAAGAGTAAATGTGGCTCAAGTTATAGAGTTCCAGCCCTGAATGAAAGAGTTGAATGCGAGAGTGAGACCCCCCTGAGTTAAGCTCTAGTACCAGCACACACACACACACACACACACACACACACACACACACACACACACACACACACACGTCCTAGAATTATGGTCACATGGTCATATGTTTCTCCTAGCTTTTCAAAAGTAAGATAGTTCAATTGAAATCAGGCCAACTTTTGTCATCACTTTCCTCTCATGACAGTGGAGATGTTAGTAGCAAGTGAAGACACATTTTGGGGGTTAGTGATATACGTATGTTTAGCTATTGACAGTCATCACAACGTAGGACATGTCTATAATAACACTGCCACATTATGACACATAATACAGGAGCAGAGGTTGTGTCACCACATCAACTTGACACCTTTTTCACTCCTAATTTTATTTTTATATTTTCTACTTTTCCTAAAAGAAGGCTTCTAAAATTGGATTTATACCTGAAGGGAGTGAGGTGTAATCAAAATTTAAATTCAGGTCTGTTTGTTTTCAAAACCAGCCCTTGTTATGGTTTAGAATTAAACAATTAATTAAAAAATTAATTATTAATTTCTATTATATTTTTATTATCTTTAGGTAGTTACAATACAACACAGCACTTTAGAAATACATTGCCATTCCCTGCCCCCCTTTTTTGTCAGTCGTAGAGCTTGAACTCTGGGCCTGGGCGTTGTCACTCAGCTCTTCAGCTCAAGGCTAGCACTCTACCACTTGAGCCACAGTGCCACTTCTGATTCTCTGGTGGTTTATTGAAAATAAGAATCTCACGGACTTTTGTGCCTGGGCTGGCTTTGAACCATGATCCTCAGATCTCAGCCTCCTCACTAATTAGGATTACAGGCATGAGCCACCAGGGCCTGGCAAGTGAAGCATCCTTTACTCATAATGGCTGTGAGCCAGTGACTGCAAGCAGACTCATACCCCAAAAAAACTTGCAGTGCCTAATGCAGCTAGCACAAAGTTTATGAAGGCAAAAGCCACATCAAGGCAGATGTCACATAGTATGGGAACTAGCAAAGTGTGTTTTACAGAAACAAAGCAAGCTATCCAGGGGTAACAATCAGAGTCAATCAAGGGCCAGTTATCTAGGGGGAACAATAAGGGCTAAGCAAGGGCAAGTATTCTCTGGAACACATTTTTTTTCTGGAGCTAAACAACCCATGATACATCTGCAATTTAACAACTCACAACATAGCTGTAGTTCAAAGAGAATCCTATGTCACCTCTACAGTCCTTGGACCTGGGTGAAAATTTCCTAACACCTATTAAGACACCAAGATGGTGCTGAGGACAGACAGTATTATTTAGACAAAGTATCCATATTTCACCATCTGAGGCTGTTTTTCATTTTTCTCTGATTGTTCTTGAAATATGGATACTAGTTCTAACTGGCAACATTTTTGACACCTTGTTGGATGAGAGACTTTCTAAAAATTCTTATAGCTGAATCCTGACCCCTACCCCTAGGTGATAGGCATGCCTGAATTGCTAGAGGCAGGGGCACGGACTTGGACAATAGGTTACTGGACCACCAGACCTGTACCATGAACTCATGAGACTCTTTGAACTCTCAAGTTCCTCATGACCCTGTCGCTGACCATGACCTTATTTAGGTCCCAATATCTCAGCATCATTTTGTGCCATGCCTCAAATCTCTTGGCCCTCCTCAAGTCACCATGGCATCCCTCTCAACTCTCCATTAGTGTTTATCTGTTTTGTTAAACTTGTTTTTCTGCTCTTTCTTTACTATCTACATGCCTCAGTGTTTTAAAACAGTACTAAGTATATTTGAGGCTGTCAGTTTCTTGGGCACATGTGTCCCTCACAGTAGCTGGTTTTCTAATAAAGACTCCTGATTGGACCTCTCAGACTGTGACTTCTCTCTATCTTGTGATCAAATTCCGGTATAACATTCTGAGGCTACTATTGTCTTTCCTAAGGAAGGGCTTTAAGTTGGTTCTTTTTGTTCCTAAGTGGGTTTTGGTTATCTCAAATGCATTAAATATTAAAACTATTTGGCATTTTAAAAAATTCACCCACATTTGTCATTTTCTTTTAAAAATATGTATTTTTATTGTAAAGATACAGTACAGAGGAGTTACAGTTACATGAGTAAGGTAATGAGTACATTTCTTATTGAACTTTGTTACCTCCTCCTTTGTTTTTCCCTAACTGTCTCTTGCCTCCCCATGTCCCCAACTCTCCCCCACCATAGTTGTAAAGTTAATTTTCAGCATAGTGTCTTGTACATCTCATTGTTACAATGGGCCAACATGTATCCTTATTTCTGCTTTTTGTTATTTTCCTTCCCCTCCCCAAATTAGAAAAATGTATATACAAGATGCAGGACACCAGAATCAAATGCAGTGAAAACAGGGGTTATACCATGGAAGAAGAACATACAAGAGAAATTAAAAAAATCACATAGTACATTATAAGTACATTAAAAACAACAGCAAGAAAGATAAAACCTCTTGTGTCCCTATCTTGGGATTCATTTCATTTAGCATCATCTTATATGGTCATATGCACATAGCTTTTATTTTTTTTTAATTTTTTTATTGTAAAGATACTATACAGAGGGTTACAGTTACATGAGTAAGGTAATGAGTACACTTCCTCTTGAGCATTGTTACCCCCTCCATTGTTTTCCCCCTACCATCCCCTCCCTCCCTCCCTTCCCCAAGGCACATAGCTTTTAAATAGGGATACAGGTGGACCCATTGCAACAATGAGATGTACAAGTCGTTATGTCGAAAAATGAACTTTACAAGTTTGGTGTGGGGGGTGGGGGCTGGTAGCGGGGATGATTGGGTGGGGGCGTGGAGGGAGGATGGGAAGGGATGGGAAGGAGAAACTAAGGAGGAGGCTACAATGCTTGATAAGAAATGTACTCATTATCTTGCCCATGTAATTGTAACCCTTCTGTACAGTATTTTCACAATAAAAAATAAAATAAATAAATAAATAAAATGAAAAAAAGAGGTTGGTATAATTTGTGGAAGGGAAGGGGAAAAAGAAATCGTTTAAATAAAGATACAGGTGGATCCATTGCAACAATGAGATGTACCAGTCGTTATGTGGAAAACTGAACTTTAACTTTGGTGTGGGGGGAGGAGGATTGGGTGGGGGGTAGGGGGAAGATGGGAAGGAATGGGAAGGGGAAACAAAGGAGGAGGCTACAATGCTTGATAAGAAATGTACTCATTAACTTGCCCATGTAATTGTAACCCTTCTGTACAGTATTTTCACAATAAAAAAAGAAAAAAAAAAGAAAGATAATTTTCCAAGGCACCTCTGATGCCACCGCTTCCTTTCTGACACCTTACTCTTTAATTTTGTATTTTCTTTTTTTTTTAATTGTATTTTATTTTATTTGAGAACATACTGTACAGAGGGGCTACAATTACATGGGCAGGATAATGCATACATTTTTTACCAATAATTTTGTATTTTCTATTGCTCCTACTGCTTGCATTTCTCTCCTCTTCCTAGATTGTACTTTCTATCACTCATCTGAAATAATTAAGCAACTGTCAATGCCATCCACTAGAATGGAAGGTATAACTTGGACATGAAAGATGTCTATCTCTCCAATTCTAAATAGAGATTGAGGATTATTTGGGGAACTTCAAAAAAAGTTCCAAGTAACAAATTTCAGGTAACCTACCTGAAATATGTTTTAGTATCCCTGCCTTTTTTAAGTTTACATTTCAATGACATAAGCTAAATAATTAGAGGAGGAATGGGGCTGGTGTGCAGCTTCTTCTTTGAGGGAGATTGTTGCTGACTATCCAGCTAAAGCACAGAACGCACTTAGAGGAGGAAGGTAGGGGTGACAATGGGAGCAACACTATCAGACATCCCATTCTCCAAAGGATAATTTTGTGTCTGCATCATTTTTGAGAGTTAATAACTGCAAGGCTATTCAAGATTCATCTGGTCTAGGGGTGACAACTTGTTGTCTGCTAATACTGATGAGTTTTCTTCCGTCTATATCATGGTCTTCATAAAAATTTTACCAGCACATAAATATTCTGAAGATCTATACTAATGCAAGCTGTGAGTCTTAAGAACCATTAGGATATTTGACAATTCAAATTTCATTATGGCAAATGTTGGCTCAATCTGATCATTTATATTTATTTGTTTAAGACAGTACTAGGGTTTGAACTGAAAGCCCATGCTTTTTTGCTTAAGGCTGGTGCTCTACCATTTGAGCCACAGCTACACTTTTGGGTTTTGGTGGTGAATAGGAGATAAGAATCTCACAGACTTTCCTACATGGGCTAGATCTTAGCCTCTTTATTTTTTGAAATTTATTTAATTTATTGTTATAGAGTTGAGGTACAGAGGGATTACAATTCTTTTTTTGGGGGGGTCCGGTTGTGGGGCCTGAACTCTGGGCCTCAGCTCTTCAGCTCAAGGCTAGTGTTGTACCACTTCAGCCACAGCACCACTTCTGGCTTTTTTCTTTTTGCTTATGTGGTGTTGAGGAATCGAACCCCGGGCCTCATGCAAGCAAGGCAAGCACTCTACCGCTGAGCCACCTTCCCATCCCAGGATTACAATTTCTTAAGTCCCCTATTCTGTACATTTCCTTTTTATCTATTTTTTTAAATTTAATTTTATTTTCAAGGTGATATACAGAGGGGTTATAGTTATATACATAAGATAGTGAGTACATTTCTTGTGGAACATTGTTATTCCCTCCCTCATTTTTCTCCCACTTTCCCTCCTCCACAAGGTCCCCTCCCCAAGTTGTAAAGTTTCTTTCCAACATACTGTCTTGTGAGTATCACTGTTGCATTGGCTATCATTTTGAGTAGCTAGGATTACAGGTGTGATCCACCAGCACCTAGCTTATGCTTCCCCTTTAAATGGAGGTATTCAATAGATATTGATGTCTAACCTTACAATTTCTCATTTACTTTTTTTTATTACAAATGTGATTTCCTAATCTCACAAGTGTTAAAATTGATGCTCCAAATTCATGTAGATAGGTATGTCATATTTTCATTTGTAGAGCTCTGTCTACATCCCACATTGTTTCCCAACACTATTTGACTCTAATCATTTGTAATATGCAGAAGCAATGACCTGAATACTACTAGAGACACAAAATTCAGGTAACACCTAACCATTATTACCTTTTAGACCTCCTTTTTAGTACAATGCAGTTTGCTCAGGAATTCTTGTCATTGGGCCAATCAATAGCTCTAACCTACTTGATTACCTAACTTGCAGTTGTGTCCCTACTATAAAACTCATTGTCTATTGCAGCAAGCACACAATCTTCATTTGTATTTCTTACAATCTTGCTCAAACCACATATGGTGAGGGTCAGGCCTTCTTCCTAGAGTTGTAATCACTTTTCTTTTAGTTTCTAATCAGCTAGGGGAAAATAAGAAGCTAAAACTGATTCTATAGTTTGTTGTCATATTGAAAATTCCTTTTCTCTGTATCTTTAAATATTTCTTGGTTGCACACTCCTTACTATCATTACACAAGAAAATTCCAAGTGAACAGAGATTGCAAAAGTTCAAAGGCAGATGAATAAGCACATCAATGAGGACACTCACAGTGAGGCACACACACACAAGTCACTGCCATTGTTCCATCTCTATTCTCTCTAGCAGGCTGCCTGTCCAAGGGAGCACTGGAATCATTGTTGGGTTGCCTTCAGCCTTGAAAACCCACTTTGCCTATGAACACTACAAGCAAAGCAATATTGTTTGTTAAAGAGTACAGGTACACAAGTACAGGAATATACCATAGCTAAAGACTTGTGCAGAAAAAACACATAACCAATAGCTAATCAGTAGAGGGATATAAAAGTGTGATTCCTTTGGTCTGGATAATCCCGATAAGTAAGTTTCCACATAGTTTTCCAGAGTTTGGCTGTGGCATAGCAGTGATCAATTATCTACAACAATAGTTGACTTGATAACAAACAAATCACTTGGCAGGGGCCCTCCCTCTTCTGAGTGCTTTCTTCCTTACCTACCCATGTTCTTTGCATCTGTAAGAAGTCTATTTGACTCAGAGATCTTTGACTCAGAGTTTGATTTGAAGGGTACTTCAACTAAGATAGAATCACTTAAGATTTCCAGAATGTCTTTTCTAATAGAGAACAGATACGTAAATAGTTACAAGAGTAAAGTCACAGAGGAACTTCAGGGAAAACAATTCCATTTGATCAAATTAGACATGGTGTCAAATTACAATGTGTCATTTGAAGTAAGTGGAGAATAGTCCTGATTAGATAAAATAGTACTAGCAGCTCAACTATTTCTGCCTTTGATTCTCATGAAAGTTGTATAAGTCCTTTTAAACATTTTATAGGGTGCTTTTTTTGGGGGGGTCCGGTTGTGGGGCCTGAACTCTGGGCCTGGATGCTGTCCCTCAGCTCTTCAGCTCAAGGCTAGAGCTCTACCACTTGAGCCACAGCACCACTTCTGGCTTTTTTCTTTTTGCTTATGTGGTGCTGAGGAATCGAACCCAGGGCCTCATGCATGCAAGGCAAGCGCTCTACCACTGAGCCATCTTCCCAGCCCCTAGGGTGCTTTCTTATATTCTAATTTTATAAATGAAGAAATGGGCATTTGGAGAAATAATTCAATCTGTATAAAGTTTTTCTACCTGCAAATGGCAGGTTTAAGATTTAACCCCAGTAAATACCTCCTGATAGTCAGAGTTTTTATGGCATTAAAAGAAAATAGCCTTTCAAGTTTCAAGGCAGAGCTAGGTAAGCTTGAATTTTCTCTTGTATTAGCTGAACAGAAATTAACATCTAAATCTATTATCTCAACTGAAATGGAGATAATTAGTCTGAAGGTCTTGGTATATGATTTTACTGAAATGTAACATATATATTTTGTTCAATGCTTGTCATTAAGTATTCATTAAAAAATGAGCAACCCTTTTGTGAGAATAACAACGATCATTGTGAGCATGTGAAAACTTCATGTGTTACATCTAAAAATCAGTCTTCTCAGCCTCTGATGGGGTAGTTTAGTTCTGGAGAATAATTTTAAATGATGGAAAATGAGGTCGCCATACAAACTTAGAAACCAGTATTTAGACATTTATATCAGTTTCAAGTAGTTGACTATGTTCTGCAGAAACAAACCATCAAGGATTTTAAGCAGGGATGAAGAAGGCATGTTAGTCATGCATTTTGGGATTAAGTAGAATGGAGGTGACATAAGATGGCAACCTAGAATCATTAAGAATGAAAGATTAGCCGGGCGCTGGTGGCTCACGCCTGTAATCCTAGCTACTCAGGAGGCTGAGATCTGAGGATCGTGGTTCAAAGCCAGCCCGGGCAAGAAAGTCTGTGAGACTCCTATCTCCAATAAACCACCAGAAAACCGGAAGTGGCGCTGTAGCTCAAGTGGTAGAGCGCTCGCCTTGAGCTGAAGAGTGGAGGGACGGTGCCCAGGCCCAGAGTTCAAGCCCCACGACCGACAAAAAAAAAAAAAAAGAAAGATGAGAGGCCTGCAGATTTTTCAGGAAGCCTTTGGGTCCTGATGTAGAATTTTACCCATTCTTATTGTTTTCTAACACTTGCAATTAATTATACACAAAAATGATTAAATGTGAGTGAAATCAGAGATGTGTGTGTGTGAGAAATAGAGAGATGAGAAGAGAGAGCAGGAGGTAAAGAGGGAGAAAGGCAGGAAGAGAGAAAAGGAAAGATAGGAGGGAGAAAGAGAAAAAGAAAAAGAGAAACAGAGAGAGAAAGGGAGGGAGGGAGAGAGGGAGGGAGGGAGGGAGGGAGAAAGGGAGGCAGGAAGGAAGGAAGGAAGGAAGGGGTAAAAGAGAGGAAGAAAGAAGGAAAGAGAAAGGAAGGAAGAAAGAAAAACAGGAAATAGTTTGGCTGAACTATCATAAAAAGGAATAAATAATCACCAAAAACTTTAAAAGCATTCCAGGAATTCTAGTCAAGTCACATTATTTCCTCTGAGGGAATCCGTGTCTATGACAGCCAGTCTCCAAGATGCAATCTGATGATCAACATCACCTGGAACTCATAATCTTAGGTAGCCAGGCCCCCTCCCACATCAAATCAATACTATAGATATGTGACTAATAAAATACCAATGGAAAAGGTAGTCTGTGAACAGTTTTCATCTTGACTTCCTAAATCACTCAACCATGTGTACACCCAAGCAGCTCCATGCAAAAGTTATACTAGAGAGAAACAGGTTTCAAGTAGACAATCCAAGCCAGCTTGTCCTTCCTTCAGATGACTAATCCAGGTTGACTTCAGACTGCACTGCATGAGAGACTGAGCAAGGACAGACCAACCTAGCCCTTTGGACTTCTTGATCCACAGAAACTATGAGAATGTATAAGGTAATGATTGCTGTTTAAAGCTATAAAGTTTGGGCATAAATTATATGCAGCAAAAACTAAAGCACTAATATTTTTTGAGTCTATCTTATATGCCAGGAATTCTATAGGTAATTTTATACTGCCCTAGAAATTCTAAGATTTTTCAATACTAGATATTGAAATGTTGTTCATTTCTATGCCTACTATTTTGATACAGAGAGAGAGAGAGAGAGAGAGAGAGAGAGAGAGAGAGAGAGAGAGAGAGAGAGAGAGAGAGAGAGATGACCACTTAACAGAATTCTGAAACGTTAAAGACAATCCATTATGTGGACAGAAAGGAACCTTACTTCATTGTTGGTGGGAATGTAAACTTGTTCAACCACTTTGGAAAGCAGTATGGAGGTTCCTCAAAAGACTTCACATAGAACTCCCCTATGACCCAGCAATCCCACTTTTGGGCATTTACCCAAATGTTTACAAACAAGACCACACTAAAGCTACCAGCACAACAATGTTTATTGCAGCATTATTTACCATAGCTAAGATATGGAACCAACCCAGATGCCCCTCAGTAGATGAATGGATCAAGAAAATGTGGTATATATACACAATGGAATTCTATGCCTCCATCAGAAAGAATGACATTGCCCCATTTGTTAGGAAATGGAAAAACTTGGAAAAAATTATATTAAGTGAAGTAAGCCAGATCCAAAGAAACATAGGTCCCATGGTTTCCCTTATTTGCAATATCTAGTATATGCATGAGTCAAGCGGAAAAGGTCAGATAATGTGATGTCAGGAAAATGAACCCTTAGATATGTATTTTAATGTTTTTTTTCTTTCATGCATGTGTTTCTAATGCATTTATAAGATTATCTCTTTGTTGCTTTGTATGTCCCTCCCCCACAGTATAACCCCTGCTTTCACTATATTTGATGTCAGTATAACTTGAGGAGGAGATGGGGAAAAACCAGTTGTTTAAGGATACAGGTGGACCTGTTGCAACAATGAGAAGTACAAGTTGTCATGTCCAAAACGAGCTTTACAACGTCGGTGCGGGGGGGGGGGGATGGGGGGGAAGGAGAAGAATTGGGATTGGGGGGGAGGGGGGAGGCTGGGAAGGGACGTGAAGGGTAAACAAAAGGAGGAGGCTGCAATGCTTGGTAAGAAATGTACGCATTATCCTGCCCATGTAATTGTAACCCCTCTGTACAGTATGTTCACAAATAAAATAAAATAAAAAAAAGACAATCCATTATAAGTGACAATGGTCTTTAAGCTATTTTATTCTAGTCTAGGGTTTCTTTAAGCTGTGATTAAAGAAACAGCTTGGGGAGAATCTGGGATGCAGAAATGGATGGATAAAATGCAATAGCAAAGATGCGACAAAATACTACCTCTTAAAGCGTGAGCTAGGATGGAAAGAATGGGCTAAGTCTAGGAAAAGAGGAAAAAATTTGAGCAAAAAGAAAGAAAGAAAGAAAAGGAGAAATGAGAATTAATGAGAAATGTGAAGCAACATGGATTTTCTCTGAAAGGCACCTGAGACTTAGTGCCAATGAGTAATTCACTACTGATAGTACTCAAATATCCAGCTCCATTTTGTAAAGCTTTGGAATACTCAGAAGTCACTGCTGTGGTGGGTACATTAATCAAGAAAGAAAAAAGACAACAATGAATCAGTTAATACCTTGACAAGAACTAAAGTTTATATGTCTGTTCCAAAGGAAGTTTACCACATTTAGGAGTTGAGCTTTTCTTCAAATTTTAGGTAAAACGATCTTCCCAGGCTTTCTTTACCAAAAATTCTCATTCATGTTACTTATAAAGCTCCAGGGGTTCATAAATATTCACATATATAAATTGAGTGCTGATAGAGTGATAGAATTTCATGCATGAGTCAACACCTTAGAATTTATTTTCATAATCTTCAATTTGTAAACCCAAGAACAGTTTGTTTTCTCATTTGCAGAGTGTGACTTTGGAACTGTGATTGATTAATTCCTTATATGAGAATCTTGGTTTAGAACCGGTAACAAAAGTATTTGTAGCATTAAAATGGAAATTATAGGATTGAAAAATAAAACTTTCTTGTATAGAGAATTATACTGTGACCTATGATTGTGTCTCTGAATAAAAGCTTTGTTTAAAAGGGGGGGGGGATTGTCTGTCTTTAGTCAGTAGGCATGTAAGATAAAGCTATCATCTGAAAATGTGTTTATGAGAGAACACCAAGGTGAGGATATATTTTGTCTTTTTTGAAGACTAGTCATTATTCATTTTTCAAAGAGCTATCTTTATGCCAACAGAATAAAAATGATCATTTGTGTCCTGATTTCCAAACAATTTATTTGAAAGGTATTTATTGTGGGATACCTTTTGGAAAAAATGATTGTGAACCTTGGAATTAACATAATGAATGTACTTTATCTTCATTTCCCTTTTAATAAATGCCCACAGTTCTAAATTTCATTGTTAACTAAAAAAAGTTACCAGTACACAAATCCCTGGCTCTGACAAAACATTCAGTCAGGGCAGTTATGTAAGACATAATACCAGTGGAAGCAAAATTTTCCCAATGGGAATTATTGTTGAAACTGTACATATAGAGTGAGAAAAATATAAAACTATGAAGTTTAAAATTCTCACCACAATGGAAAGTTGGTAACAGAACTAATAGGAACTTTAATTTCTAATCAGTCTAACCTGCTGTATTTGGTAAGGTGATGTAGTTAATAAAAGAAATTCCCATTCTTGCCTTGCATGCATGAAGCCCTGGGTTTGATTCCTCAGTATCATATAAACAGAAAAATTCAGACATGGCACTGTGGCTTAAGTGATAGAGCACTAGCCTTGAGCAGAAGGAGCTCAGAAACAGTGCCCAGTCCCTGAATAAACACTAAAATAACAAAAAAAAAAATTCCCATATCTCAGAGGGTCCATTTGAGAGAAATTTTCCTTCACTGTGGTCAAAGACTGATTGAAAAATAACTTCCTACAAAATGATTCAAAGATTCATATTCTTTCATCCTGTAGCTTTAACAACTTCATTAAGTTTTTTTCAAGAACATTACTTTCATTTTTGTCAAATTTGAAGGGAAAGGGACAGAGACAACTACACAAGGTACCTGTTATGGACTGGCCCTAAAGGACTATGCATTTTCTTTGCTCTCATTCTGTTGACTGGAGTCACGCTGCAGTAACTTTAAGATACTGTCAGCAATAAATTCAGTCTAGCTGGATGCCTAGAAAGAACAGAAAAATTCAATATCAACAGCTAGAATTTTCTACCATAATAGCCAAATGCTTTATACGTTTTAATGTCAATCTGATATCTAAAAGAAAATGTCAATTTTCAATATTTAGGAAGAATAAACTAAAATATAACTTTTCATTTCCTTTTTTTTTCAGTACTGCAATTTGAGCTCATGGTTTTGCCCTGCAAGTGTTGTACCAATTAAGCCATTCACCAAGTTGTTTTTGTTTCAGTTATTTTTCTAAAGAGATCCTCTGGACTATGACTGGACTATTCTAGTCCACAGCCGTCTTGTTTCTTTCCAATTTAAACTTGGCATGGGCCATTACACCCAGTTTTTATTGGTTGAGATGGAGTCTCTCCAACTTTTTACCCAGGCTGACCTTGAACCACAGCCCACCCAATATTAATCTCCTCAGTAGATTGGATTACAGGCATGAGACACCAGGCTTCTCCTCCATCATTAATTTTTCTAAGATCTCAAATTTGTCATTTTACAGTTCAGGGAAACAAAAATAACCATGTTGCTTAGGCTTTGTGCTATATAAGCAATTCAAAAGCTATATGTATTTTTGTTTAATTTTGGCTTTGACATATGAACCTAAAATCTTTACCTTTAAACAGTTCAGTTATTCTATTTTGTCATTATTCACCTAAGTAGAAATCAAAAAGGGGTTTATGTTGTCAAATTACCACACCATGTGGCCTAAAGCTCGTCCCTCAATCATGACAGTGCCAAAACATGACAGGCTCATTTTCTTGTCCCTGTCTTTAAAAATATACTTGTAGTTTCTCTTCCCCTCAAATATCTCAAAATAAATCTCTGTGCTATAATTAAAAGAAGCAGTATACTCTAGTAATGGGAATCATGGGAGTGTTCTTGATTCAATTTGTTTCTCAGCTCAAGTTTACCACAAGAGCTGTTTTTGGTACAGGGATTCTCAAGGGAAATCAAGAGAACATAATCTTGCTGAGAATTTCCAGGACAAGTGCAAGGTGGAGGCTATGACATGGCTATGCCACCTGCAATTTCCAGAGCAGCTTTTGGCCCCTAAACTGGAAACATCTGTTAATTACACCCCTGCCCCTTTCATCTAATTTCAACTCAGTCATCAAAGAAGTTAAACTGGGAATGCTCTATTTCATGAAGGTGTTAGTATTGCTGTAATTTGTTGAGAAATGAAAGAATATTCATTACATATTATGTTAAATGGTTGTCTACTGAGTGACCTGAATAACAGAAGGTGGTCTTTGAATTCACCCTGTTTATAAGATTTTTTTTTCCTTAGGATTGCTGCTGAGCAATCCTAAGCAAACATATAGCAATTTGCTTTACATTAGGACGCTTTCGTATTTCTTTAACTATCCCACATTTTATTGGCAATAAAGGAATTTTCAAAAAAGGATCAAGTTAGAAGTATCATATTAATCAGTTTTCTAATTTTCCAAGTTCTATTCTTATTCTTACCTATAAAAGATAGTTGATGTTTTCCTATTGATATTGATATTGCATTCGCAAGGTAATGAATACATTTCTTATCAAGCATTGTTGCCTTCTCCTTTGTTTCCCCTTACCATCCCTGCCCTCCCATCCCCCACCACTTGTAAAGTTCATTGTTTTTTTTTTAATTTAATTTTATTTTATTTGTGAACATACTGTACAGAGGAGTTACAATTACATGGGCAGGATAATGCGTACATTTCTTACCAAGCATTGCAGCCTCCTCCTTTGTTTACCCTTCACATCCCTTCCCAGCCTCCCCCCTCCCCCCAATCCCAATCCTTCTCCTTCCCCCCCTTCCCCCCCCCCCGCACCGACGTTGTAAAGCTCGTTTTGGACATGACAACTTGTACTTCTCATTGTTGCAACAGGTCCACCTGTATCCTTAAACAACTGGTAAAGTTCGTTTTTTGATTTAACATCTTGTACATCTTATTGAGTGTTCATTTTAAACAGTAATCAATAAATGTTTATTAACAAATATTTATTGAGGTGCTGCTATATGCTAGCTTTGGTCTTAAGATCTAGATGACAATCAAAAGAAGTCATAAATTCTACTTTAAGAAGCTTACATTCTAAGATGGAGAAAGACAGTAAGATGTGAAAATACAGAGAAGGAGATAATTGTGGAGAGTTAAGACTTTGAACTATGGCTGGGGCCTGGGGGCTAATGCCTGTAATCCTAGCTATTCAAAAGGCTGAGATCTGAGGATCATGGTTTGAAGCCAACCCAGGCAGGAAAATCCGTGAAACTCCTATATCTAATTGAACACCAAAAAACTGGAAGTGAGACTGTAGCTCAAATGATAGCAAGCCAGTTTTGAGTACAAAAGCTTCCAGGCCCTGAGTTCTTATCCCAGTACCCACACAAAAAAAAAAAAAAACTACTGTAAATTCACAGCTGGGTAGAGACCCAGGGAAAGAGTGGTCCAAGCAGGAAAACTATGATTGCAAACACTGAAGGTTTTGTTTGTTGGTGGAATGTCACAAAGGTGACTATGACCAAAACAAGGTGAGGGAATGGACAGGTGAAACAATAAGGTTAGAGAAGTCAATAGAGAACACAGAAAGATAATGCAAAAAGGCCTAGTTATAAGCATTATGCTCACCTTTGGTCCTCAGCTCCTCCCAGACCTGAGCTCTTCCCAGCCCTGGAGTTCTCGCCATACACCTGGCCTTTCCCTCTCTCTGCCAGGACCCACCTGAGCTCCCACCTACCTCACTTCCTGCCCCAGACCCTCCTGCTACCTGCTTATGGACAGGTGCCATGTGCTCCTCTTGGGGGAAATATGGCTTCTCTAATAAACCTTGTAATAACCTTTCTCCTGTGCCTGCTTGCCTCCACGTGGTCCCCTGGGATGTATGTAAAAATCCTTCATTGGTTGCCTTTCAATAGTGAAAGGAGCTTTGGCACTTTAAAAGTCAAGAGTAACAAAGTCTAGGTGAACAGATGAGGGGTGGTGTTAAAAGCTGCTCAGATTCAAGGTACATTTGAAGGTAGAAGTTAAAGGGCAGAGGTTAAAATGTGGAATCTAGGGCAACTCCAAAGCACCCAGAGTACTATGGTATCATTTCTTGTATTAGAGATGATTTGATGATATTTATTCATTCAAACATTTATTAAGTGATTATTTTGTGTCAGACACTATAATCAACCTGTAGTTAGAGATAACCCTCCAAAGAATTCTAATCTAAGCAAGGCATTCTGAGGGCTGGCATTAGGCAGAGGAAGAACGATGTAGAGGAAATGACAAATTTAAGAAGTATGTGGGAGTCGGAGTTGGCAGGATGTGGTGCCTCATGTTGAGAGTGAGAAAGATTCTAGGAGCACTTTAAAATTTCTGATGCAAGTGATAGATGGAATTGCTATTAACAAAGACATAGAATGTGTAACAGGAAATTAGTTTGTGGAGAGATGTTAATATAGACCTGTAGATTTTCATGATATCAGTGCCACCGATTTACCAACTTTAAAGTTTCCTCATAAACCTCTCTCTTAATTGCATATGCAAATCTCAAAGACGATGACAAGAGACATTATTTCATTTGGAGTTAATAAATGGTGAATTTCGAATTCTTAAAAAGTAAGAAAAGAGGAGAGGGGGGACCAAGATGGCGACGGGGCAGTAGGGAAACACCACAGCTCTCTCCAACCAAAAAGAGAGTTCGAGTTCCAACGCTTAATCTCCCCAAGAGACTGACAACAACAAAAAGACGAACACTCAGAGAAAAACCAGAGGCGGAGAATAACAAAAAAAGAAAGAGAGGAAAAGAAGAATTTCAAAACAGAGAAAAGTGAAGACCCCTCCCCCAACCTTTACTGGCCGCGCGGCAGTGCGCCAAGCCGCCGGCCAGCCAGCCCGGCGGGGGCTGTGGGAGCCCCAGAGACACAGCAGAGACACAGGGGGCCGCTTTCAGAACATCAGGTACTGGTTTGCAGAACAGCAGATCGCCAGGAACAGAGAAACCTACCAGCCGGGAGTCTCCACGAGGATCCCACCCCCACCCCTCACTCTCCACCCGAGCAGAGAGGCTCCATCCCGCCAAAGCCGCTCGGCATCAGCAGAGTGACAAAAGGACCTGTCGGCAGACCACCCGGCCCACCTGATCGTGATCGCAATGATCCAGCACTCTCCACCCGAGCAGAGAGGTTCCATCCCACCAAAGCCGCTTGGCGCCAGCAGCGCGACAAAGGGTCCTGTCTGCAGACCACCCGCCTGCCCAATCACGATCGCAACGACCCGGCGGGGTCACTCGGGCCCCAGAGGTACGGAGAAGAAGCTGCCTGAGCGTGGACACTCTTGACCCGACAGCTTCGACAGAGGCAGAGACAGAAAAGAATCACACAGAGCCACCACCGCCCAACCCAGCCCGGATTGCAACAACAACTGACGACCTACACCACACAGAAACAACCAGCTCCAGGGTGAGTACCCCACAGGGGAAGTGTATCCCTCAAGGGAGACCAGAGCTGGAGGGAATCCCCAGACCCTGACCTAGACTCCCTACCCCAGCACCCGGACCACAGGACCCACTAAAACTGGGAACTGTTTGAGAGCTCCACCAGCCCATGGAGCACACTCAGCTGGCCAGGCTAGAGCAAGAGCACCCCTGGAAGGGAGCTTAAATGCCCAAGCCAGGAACAGCGCCCCTGGGTCAAGACTACCAACAGTAGAAGAAATTTGAACTGTATCCCCCAGGCTGTATAACCTAGGTGGTATACACATCAGCACAGGCCTAACGAGTGCGCTCCAGGCTGCATAACCTAGGTGGTATACACATCAGCACAGGCCTAACAAGCGCGCTCCAGGCTGGGGCCGGAACCAGGCCCGGGGATCCGGCGCCTGAACAACACAACCAACTCCTCCCAATTGAAGTAAAAAGCTGAGCATACGCCTCAACAGAGGGGAGAAAACCAAGAAACAACACTCCCCCGGGAAGCACGCCTGTGACAACAAAAGACCTGGAGGCCCAGGACAAGAGAAGCCCAAACCCCACCAAAACTCCACCCATATACCCTAGACTGGGAATTGGGCAACACAGGCTGCCAGCACCTGATAGTAAGCAGGAGCTCAGACTGTTAAGGCAGCTCAGCAATAGAGTGATAGTCTTGGATGTATGAGGCCCTGGATCTGATTCCTCAGCATCACAAAAGCAAAAAGGGTCAGAAGTGGTGCTGTGGCTCAAACAGTAGGGTGCCAGCCTT
Organism: Dipodomys merriami; assembly: GCF_024711535.1. NCBI lineage: Eukaryota > Metazoa > Chordata > Mammalia > Rodentia > Heteromyidae > Dipodomys > Dipodomys merriami. The sequence continues at coordinate 81,629 of NW_027203028.1, forward strand.
GAGCTGAAAAGCTGAGGGACAGCACCCAAACCTAGAGTTCAAGCCCACAACCAGCCCAAAACAAATAAACAAAAACACATCAGGAGCCCATAGCAGACTCCAGCATTTGGGAGAGTGCATCCAGAGCATCTGTTATTCAAAAGAGCACCCGTAGGAGCAAACACAAGCAGTCTAGGCTGCTCAACCCTTCCAAAGGTGGGAACTGCCAGCAATCTACAGCAGAGAGCTGAGAATCCTAAGTAAGTCAGAATAGCAGCTGGAAATAGGCTCCCAACAGAACCCAGATCAGGCACAGACTCTCTCTACCAATACAGAACCAGCAACCAAGCAAAGACAGACACACCAAAACAAAATTGAAGAGCAGTCTCCTGAACCTCCATGCGAAAATCACAGAGAAAAATCACAAGGTTTACTACCACCCAGGACAGCAAGCTCACCTCAAAAGCCAGCAGCCACACAGGGGAGAGCCCCAGTGGGAGCAAAGCAGGAATGGAAGACAAAGGCTACTTCCAAGGGTTGCTGGAGGCAATGACTCAAGAAATAAAGCGAGAAATTGATCAGAAATTGAAAGAGCACAAGGATGAACTATCCAAAGAGATACAGGGTATCAAACAAGAGATGCATGCAAAAATAGAAGCTGCACAAACCTCAGTAAGAAGTGAGATAAACGCCAAATTAGAGGTAATGCATACCTCATTGAGAGGTGAGATCAGTACTCTGAGAACCAACATTGAATCCATAAAGGGATCCATTTCCTCCATGCAAACCACAATAGAAGCCACTGTCAACAGAGTGAATGAAATGGAAGGTCGAGTGTCAGATACAGAAGACAGAATACACCAACTGGACCAAAAAGTGACAGATATGGAAAAATCACTCAAATTAAACCAAAGGGATATTCAAGAGCAAGCAGATAATGCTAAAAAATTTAACCTTCGCATAATTGGAGTGGACGAAGGTGAGGAATTCCAGAGCAAGGGAATGCAACACCTATTTAACAATATAATCAATGAAAATTTTCCCCACCTCAAAAACGAACATCTTAACTACATCACAAAAGCTTATCAAACACCCAACAAGCAAGACCCCAGGAGAAACACTTCTAGACACATTATAGTAAAAATGATAGATCTGAATAATAAGGAAACAATCCTGCATGCAGCAAAAATGAAGAAGGAGCTATACTACAATGGGAAAAAAATAAGAATTACTGCAGATCTCTCCACACAAACAATGAATGCAAGAAAAGCCTGGGAAAGCACCATACGAGCCCTGAGAGCCAATAACTGCCAACCCAGACTGATCTACCCGGCAAAGCTAGCATTCACATTTGATGGAGAACTGAAAACTTTTAATAGCAAAGAAAAACTAAATGAATACATAAACATTAAGCCAGCATTACAAAGAATTCTAAGAGGGGGGACACAACCTGAAGAAAGCAGCCAGGAACTGGGGCCTGCCCCAAACAGGCGTTACTCAAAGTCTAACTGAGCAAGCACAGGAGGAAAGGAAAAAAGAAAAACTTAGGAAAACGGAATGGCAGGGACAACAATGCATCTCTCTATACTTTCTCTTAATATAAATGGGCTGAATTCGCCAATTAAAAGAAAACGAACTGAGGACTGGATAAGAAAACAAGACCCATCCATCTGTTGCCTTCAGGAGACCCACCTCTCAGCCAAACATACAAACAAACTCAGAGTGAAGGGGTGGAAAAGGATCTACCAATCAAACGCCCCCAGTAAGAAAGCAGGTGTAGCTATCCTGATATCTGACAAAATAAACTTTTCATTAAAATCAGTACAGAAAGACAAGGACGGACACTACATATTAATAAAGGGAACAATCCAAGAGGAGGATATAACCATCATCAACTTATATGCCCCAAATATTGGTGCACCCAGATATGTCAAACAAATGCTCTCAAACTTACAGAATAAAATAGATCCCAATACGATAATACTAGGAGACTTTAACACACCACTCTCACCAAAGGACAGGTCTACCAACCAGAGGATTGGCAAAGAAGCTACCGAATTAAGAGAGACCATACTGCAAGCGGAATTAACTGACATCTACCGAGTATTTCACCCTAAAACAACACAGTACACATTCTTCTCAGCAGCTCACGGAACTTTCTCCAAAATAGACCATATCATAGTTCATGCAAGGAACTTAAGCAAATACAAAGGGATCGACATAATCCCCTGTATCCTATCTGACCACAGTGGAATCAAGCTAGCTCTCAATAACAAAGCATACCGCAGAAATTTCTCCAATACATGGAAATTGAACAGCACACTCCTTAACAATGCCTGGATAACAGAAGAGATCAGAGAAGAAATAAAGCATTTCCTACAACTCAATGAAAATGAAAACACCTCACAAAGAAACTTGTGGGACACAGCAAAAGCAGTCCTGAGGGGCAAATTTATTGCCCTCAGTGCCCACATCAAGAGAATGGAGACAGACCAAGTAAATAATCTCATGTTGCAATTAAAACAGCTAGAAAAACAGGAAAAAATGGGACCTAAAGCTACTAGAAGAAGCCAGATAACCAAATTAAAAGCAGAGATTAACCAATTAGAAAATCAGAAAACCATAACCAAAATAAACCAAACAAAAAGCTGGTTCTTTGAAAAAATAAACAAAATTGATGGCCCATTGGCTAGATTAATTAAAAAAAGAAGAGAGGAAACCCATATTAATAGGATTAGGGATGCCACGGGAAACATCACAACACGTACCCAAGATATCCAAACAATTCTAACAGACTACTTTCAAAAGCTATACTCTCTAAAGGAAGAAAATCGGGCAGAAATGGATGCATTTTTAGAGAAATACAAGTTGCCCAAACTGAGCAAAGAAGAAGTTAACCAATTAAATAAGCCAATATCCTATAATGAGATACAGGAAGCTATCAAAAGTCTTCCAACAAAAAAAAGCCCAGGACCAGATGGATTCACAGCAGAATTCTATAAGACCTTTAAACAAGAACTAATACCCATACTCCTCAAGCTCTTCAGAGAAACAGAGAAGGAAGGAGCTATCCCAAACTCATTCTACGAAGCCAATATCACACTCATCCCCAAACCAGGCAAAGACCCAACCAAAAAGGAGAATTACAGGCCAATCTCCTTGATGAACACAGATGCAAAGATCCTTAACAAGATTCTAGCTAACAGAATCCAGAAACACATAAAAAAAATAATTCACTATGACCAGGTAGGCTTCATCCCAGAGACACAGGGATGGTTTAACATACGTAAGTCAAGAAATGTAATCCAACATATCAACAGAGCCAAGGTCAAGAATCACATGATTATCGCTACAGATGCAGAAAAGGCCTTTGACAAAATTCAACATTCATTCATGCTAAAAGCTCTGGAGAAAATAGGAATAGAAGGAACATTTCTAAAAACAATAAAAGCCATTTATGACAGACCAATAGCCAATATTATACTTAATGGGGAAAAGCTACAACCAATTCTCCTAAAATCAAGAACAAGGCAAGGATGCCCACTGTCTCCACTCCTCTTCAATATAGTCCTAGAACCCTTAGCCAGGGCAATAAGGCAAGAAAAAGACATTAAAGGGATCCGCATAGGGAAAGAAGAAGTTAAACTATCCCTTTTTGCAGACGACATGATACTATACCTCCACGATCCCAAAAACTCCATCCCCAAACTTTTAGAAATCATAAATCACTTCGGCAAAATAGCAGGATACAAAATAAACCCACAAAAATCAGTTGCCTTCCTATACACTGATAATGTACAGGAAGAGAGGGAAATAAAGGGAGCAACCCCATTCACAATAACCTCCCGAAAAATAAAATATTTAGGAATTAACCTAACCAAAGATGTAAAAGAACTATTTAATGAGAACTATAAAAAGTTAAAGAAAGAAATTGCAGAAGACACTAGGAAATGGAAAGACCTCCCATGCTCCTGGATAGGCCGAGTTAATATAGTAAAGATGGTAATACTTCCAAAACTAATATACAAATTCAACGCAATTCCTATTAAAATCCCAATGACGTACATCACTGAAATACAGAAAACAGTCCAAAAATTCATATGGAACAACAAAAGACCTAGAATAGTCAAAACAATTCTAGGGGATAAAGACAATATGGGAGGGCTATCCATGCCGAACTTCAAACTCTACTACAGAGCTATAATAACAAAGACAGCATGGTACTCGCACAAAAACAGACCCGAAGACCAATGGAACAGAATAGAAGATCCAGAAATAAATCCACATGCCTACAGCCAGCTGATATTCGACAAAGGAGCCAAAGACATACAATGGAAGAAACACAGCCTCTTCAACCGTTAGTGCTGGGAAAACTGGGCAGCCACATGCAGAAAACTAAAAGTGGACCCCAGCCTATCACCATGCACCAACATCAACTCAAAATGGATTAAAGACCTTAACATTAAACCTGAATCTCTGAAACTACTGCAGGACAGAGTAGGAGAGACACTTGAACTAATAGGCACAGGAAGGAACTTCCTGAACAGAGTCCCAGGGTCACAACAAATTGGAGAGAGACTTGACAAATGGGACTACCTTAAAATAAAAAGCTTCTGCACAGATAAAGCTATCGCAACCAAGCTAGAAAGACAACCAACTAATTGGGAAAAAATATTTACCAGCAATATATCAGACAAGGGGTTAACATCCTGTATATACAGGGAACTCAAGAAACTAATCCCTCCCAAACCCAACAAACCAATTACTAAATGGGCAAGGGAACTAAAGAGGGACTTCTCAAATGAAGAAATAAAAATGGCAAAGAAACACATGAGGAAATGTTCATCATCCCTGGTGGTGAAGGAAATGCAAATAAAGACAACCCTGAGATACCACCTTACCCCAGTCAGAATGTCCCACATCCACAAATCAGCCAACGACAAATGCTGGAGGGGATGTGGAGAACGAGGAACGCTATTACACTGCTGGTGGGAATGTACACTCATACAACCACTTTGGAAAGCAGTCTGGAGGGTCCTTAGAAAGCTAAAGATTGACCTCCCTTACGACCCAGTCATACCACTTCTAGGCATCTACCCTGAACAACAGGAACCAATATACAAGGACACGTGAACCTCCATGTTTATTGCAGCACTGTTCACAATAGCTAGGATATTGAAACAACCTAGATGCCCCACCACAGATGAATGGATCCAAAAATTGTGGTATCTATACACAATGGAATATTATGCAGCCATTAGAAATGACAAAATAATGGCATTTGCAGGAAAATGGATGGAGCTAGAAGGAATCATGTTGAGCGAGGTAAGCCAAGAACGAAGAGACAAACAGTACATGGTCTCCCTGATAAGTGGATGATGAATCCAAAATGTTAGGTGATATGACAAAACTAACAGGACTTAAGAAACAAAGAACTCCCACTCATCAGGTTGAACCACTACTAAATATCCCCATGCTGCTGATCACATATATGGTATATAACATATGAGCACCGTTATATATTACAGACTGTGATAGACAATTTGCTCCAGGAAAGTTAGAATGAACTTGTGACTTTAAATGAGCATCATTATTCCACAATACTGTGAATTTCCGGAAATTAAGTAATCACTTAATCACAATCAAAAAAAAAAAAAAAAAGAACCTTGGGGAAGGGAGGGAGGGAGGGGATGGTAGGGGGAAAACAATGGAGGGGGTAACAATGTTCAAGAGGAAGTGGAAGTGTACTCATTACCTCACTCATGTAACTGTAACCCTCTGTATAGTATCTTTACAATAAAAAAAAATTAAAAAAAAAAAGTAAGAAAAGAAATTGGTTTGTGGAGAAAGTTATCATAACACCAGTAATGGCAGATCCTGAGTGAGTACTTACTGCTTCCAGTGTAATAGGCACTCTTCTTACTACTTAACATAAACAACCTCATTTCATAATTAAGACATTTATACTGATGGCACTGTTATTGTCCCTGTTCTTGCATAAGCATTGCCTGGAACTTGGAGAAGTAACTTACTCAATGTCAACATATTCAGGGGCCGGGCGCTGGTGGCTCACGCCTGTAATCCTAGCTACTCAGGAGGCTGAGATCTGAGGATCGTGGTTCAAAGCCAGCCCGGGCAGGAGATACCGTGAGACTCCTATCTCCAATAAACCACCAGAAAACCGGAAGTGGCGCTGTAGCTCAAGTGGTAGAGCGCTCGCCTTGAGCTGAAGAGCTGAGGGACAGCGCCCAGGCCCAGAGTTCAAGCCCCACGGCCGACAAAAAAAAAAAAAAAAAAAACATATTCAGGGATTAGGAGTGGTAGGCCTTGAATGTTTTCCTTATGCCAATGTTTGTAGCAGTTGGGTTTCAGAAGATTTGTGAATTTGGACTCTGAAGCATAGATACAAGCTGGAGACAAATATTTGAAAATCATCAGCATAAAAATGATGCTGACTGCATGCCATCAATGGCTGCCTTCTTCCTAGCTCACTGTTGTGCCACTCCTATTGTATGACCTGGGATCATTTTCCATGTAAGCTATTTGCATTTGAATCCATGTTCTAGAGTCTGCTTCTGAGGAGCCAGACCTCAGATAGAAACTGATGAAAAGGTAATAGAGGATGAGGAATAAAGGACACTAAATGTTTTCTTAGGACTTAGTTAAGAAAGTAGGGAAATACACAGGAGAATAATATCACAAGAGAATTCAGGACTACTTTTTAAGAAGGGAAAGAATTAACAGAAAGGGAAACACTGAAGAGGTCCTGGAAAATAATTTTCTCAAGAGTTTAGCAAACCAAAGGCAGCAGTAGAAAACAAAAATAGTACTAACATAGAGGGGGGAAATCCAAGAGTCTAGGGAAGGACAATAGTGGCCAGAAAGGCATGAACAGGTCAGACAGTCTTAATTCATCTAAGGTTTGGCTGACTTGATCAAAGATCACTTGAATAAGATTAGACCTCCTAACTATCTCTGATTTACCTTTTCAAATTCTCTACACTTAATTTGATCTACCACTGCTTTGATCTTGAGACTTCACCAATAACTTTTCTGTCTTCCTTTTCATTAAACTTAAGGAAATTATGAAGTTACTCACTTGAAGAATCTTTAAAACTAGAAATATATTTTATACAAGAAACTGAGTCCCTACATAAGCAAAAAGCACTACATAAGCAAAAAGAAAAAAGCCAGAAGTGTCTCTGTGGCTCAATTGGTAGAGCGCTAGCATTGAGCTGAAGAGCTGAGGGACAGTGCCCAGGCTCAGAGTTCAGGCCCCAAGACTGGACCTCCCCCCCACCAAAAAAAGAACCTGAGTCTCTGAGGAGATCTCACTTTTCATGTTTGTGAAATCGTGGTAGGAAACCAAGAGACGGTCTTTTCTACATTTAGGAACAAGCAAAAGCAAAGAGGTTATCTGTAAAAAGTGTGTGGCTTGATATCAGAAACCCATTTTGAACTCATAACCATTGTGACATCACAATCACTTTGTGACATCACATTGTCATTGTGATATCACTAAACCATGTGGCATCAAAAACCTGTCCTGTACTCATAAATTTTGCAACATGCATCCGTTTTGGCATCTTAGGCCCTTTATGAGCTAATATTCTGGTATTAGCCTCATAATATTTCAAATATGACATGTGATATCAAAAATCCACTGTGACATCTTGAACATTATGACATCACACTGCCAGATATCATGACCATTGTGTTACATTATGAAAATAGAAACCAGTTAGGACTTGAGAACATTTGAGACAACACATACCGTTGGAGACACCACAGTACCTTTGTGAACACATATACTCATTGTGAATTAAAGAAAATTGAGACCCATCATGCCATTGTGACAACACCAACCCTTTGTGTCATTACAATCCTATTATGACCAGTATGGCCTCACCAATTAATTGTGACATCAAATCGTTATTATAACATGATATTTTGACATCACACTGCCATTGTGATATCACTGTTCAGTTGTCTTTTTACATAGTTTGACCTCATAATACATATACAATGGAATTCTATACCTCCATCAGAAAGAATGACTCGGCCCCATTTGTTATGAAATGGAAAGGCTTGGAATAATTTATATTAAGGGATGTAAGACAGGCCCAAATAAACAGAGATCCCATGGTTTCCGTTATTGCAATTACTAGTATTTGTCTAGAACAAGCAGAAAAGGTACATATGACCACATAAGATGTACATATGACCATATAAGATGATACTAGCAAAGTGAACCCCAAGATAAGGACACAAGTGGTTTTATCTTCCTTGCTATTGTTTTTAATGTATTTATAGTGTGCTGATAGTTTCTTATGAATATTTTACCCCATGGAATATCTACTGTTGTCAATGTTTTTAGTGCCCTGCGTCTTGTATATACATTTTTCTAGTTTGGGGAGGGAAAGGGAAATGACAAAATGCTTAAATGAGGATACAAGTTGACCCATTGTAACAATGATATGTATAAGACACTATGTAGAAAACGAACTTAGGGGAGATGGAAGAGTTGAGGAGGTGGGGAGGGAAGGGATTGTAGGAGAAAAACAAAGGGGGTGGTAACAATGTTCAATAAGAAATATATTCATTAACTTACTCATGTAATAATGATCCCTCTATAGAGTATCTTTACAATAAAAATATATACAATAAAAGAAAATACTAAACAATAATTTATATAATTTCTAACTCTATTAAAATAATATAAAAAAACCATCAACGTGATCTCTCAGGGAAAGGGGGTAGGGGCTGATCATTACTGCCTCTACTACATGGGCTTAGTAAAAGGTCACCTGAAACAGTAGCCAGCACTTCTCACTTCCTCTTACCTGGTAAGATGGGGACTTGCCTGTCCCCTTACTGGCAGTAAGCCTTTCCTTTGTTCTTCCAAAAAAATGAGATTCCACCTCACCCCTGTTAGAATGGCTACAATCAAGAAATCTGGTGGCTGGGAAGGTGGCTCAGTGGTAGAGTGTTTGCCTTGCATGCATGAGGCCCTGAGTTCAATTCCTCAGCACCACATAAGCACAAAAAGTTGGAAGTGGTTCTGTGGTTCAAATGGTAGAGCGCTAGCCTTCAGCTGAAGACCTGAGGGACAGCACCCAGTCCAATAGTTCAGGCCACATGACCAACAAAATAAAAAAAAAATCTAATAATAACAGATGCTGTTGGGAATGTGTCCAAAAGGGAACTGTACTTCTTTGTTGCTGGGAGTGGAAACTTCATACTGGAAAGCAGTAAGAAGATCCCTCAACAGATCCACATAGAGCTCCCCTTTGACCCAGCATCCCACTTTTGAGCATTTACCCAAAGAATCAGAAACAAGGCCATAAGAAATCTACCAACACAACTATGTTTTATCGCAGCATTAATCACCATAGTTAATATATACAACCAACCCAGTTGCCCCTCTATAGATGAATTATTAAAGAAAATGTCACAAAGCTACAATTATATCTGTATTTTGACATCACATTGTCATTGTGATATCCTAGAAACATTGTGAATGCTTATTCTGTAATTCCATTCTGTCTCAAATGTGGCATGTTGGTTGATGTCAGAAACGCATTGTGACCCCATTAGCTTTGTGACATCACAATCCCTTTGTAATATCACATTGTTATTGTGATATCATTAACCCACTCTGACATCACAAATTGGTCCTGTCCTCATAATTTTTGTGTCATGCATTCATTGTGGTATCAGGAATTTTGTGAACTCATAATCTGTGTTTGACCTCATGATACTTCAAGTATGAAATGTGATATCAGAAATCAACAGTGACCTCAGACCACAGAGACATCACACTGCCAGATATCCTGACATTGTATCACATTGTGACATCACAAACCTTTTAGGACGTCACATTTGTCACAACATATGCCTTTGGAGACATCACAGTCCCTTTGTGAACTCATATACTCAATCTGAGTTAAAGACAATTGATATCCCGAATGTAATTGTGATATTTCCAGAAAATTGTGATATACACCTATTTTAACCTCATCAATATTATGGCACCATCAACTAAATGTGACATCAAAACATTATTATGTCTTGATATAGTGACATCACATTGTATTGTAATACCACTGTCCTATCTTTTTCCAAAAACGTATAATAGGACCTCATAACCTGAAGCGCCTACAGTGTGTACTCATTGTGAACTAGTAGCAATTGAATTTTGACATGTGAGTGTGATATTATAATCGTTGTGACATCACAAACCAAAAGTAACCTCATCACCATTGTGACATAACAAACCAATTGGGACATGACATTGCCATTGTGACATCACAATCACATTGTGAAATGACAAATCTATTATGACTTGTTAGCATCTTTAAAAAAAATAAACACATGGTCTTTGTGATATCCCACTTCCTTTGTGTACCCGTATCCTCATTGTGAACTAACAGTTGAGATGTGCACATGAAAATGTAACATCACACACCCCTTGGGACATCAGGTCAATTGTCATCCCATTGTCTTTATGACACAAGCTCATTGTGACATCACCAATCTACAATGACATCATAGCCATTTGACATCACTTTGTCATTGTGATGTCCTAGACACATTGTGAATTCCTATTCTGTGACTTCAATCTATTTCAAAAGTGGCATGAATTTTGACATCAGAAACCCATTGTCACTTCATATCCAGTGTGACATCACATTGCCATTGTGATAACACTAATCCACTGTGACATCACAAATCTATCCTGTTCTCATATATTTTTGACCTGCTGCTGCCATTGTTATATCTTAAACCTCTGTTAGCTCATAATCAGTTTTTTGACCTCATTATATGTCAAGTATGACATGATATCAGAAACTGTGACATCATGACCATTGTGACATCACACTGCTAGGTTTCATGAGTATAGTGTCACATGGTGACATCCCACACCTGTAAGGACTTCATCACTTTTATGAAAGCACATGCCTTTGGAGACTTCAAAGTCTCTTTTTGAACTCATATACTCATTGTGAATTAATGTAAATGAGGTCTGCCATTCCATTGTGACATCACCAACTGATTGTGATTTCACAAACATTGTTACACCACCAGTATGGCATAACCAATTGTGATATCAAAACATTATTATGGCATGATATTGTGACATCACATTGCCATTGTGATATCGCTGTCCCATTGGGTTTTCACAAACCAATTATGACTTCACAATAATTTAGAAAATGTATTGCCTTTGGGATTTCAAGATTTAGCTGTGTACTCCTATCCTCATTGTGAACTACTAGCATTTGAATTTGGGTGTGATTGGGATATTACAAACCCATTGTGACATCAATAATCCATTGTGACTTCACAAGCACTGTGGAATCACAAACCCATTGTGATATCACGTTGCCATTGTTATATCACTAAAGTACTGTGACATCACAAACCTGTTAGGACTGCAGAATATTTGTGACAACACATGCCTTTGGAGATATCACAGTTCCCTTGTGATTTCATATACTCATTAAAACAATGAAAATTGAGATCCGGCATGCCATAGTGACATCACCAACCCATTGTGACATCACAAAACCATTGTAACTTCATCACCAGTATGGCATCACCACCCAATTGTGACATCAAAACATTGTTAAGCCATGATATTTTGACATCACATTGCCATTGTGATATCACTGTCCCATTGAGTTTTCACAATTTGATTATGACCTCATAACATTTTAGAAAATTCATGACCTTTGGGATTTCAAGTTCCTCATTAACGCCTATCCTCATAGTGAAATAGTAGCAATTGATATTGGACATATTGTGATATTAAAAACTCTTTTTGATATCACAAACCCAAGTTACCTCATTACCTCTGTGACATCAAAAAACATTGTGACATCACATTGCTAATGTGACATCATGATTACATTGTGACAAGCCAAACTTATTTTGACCTCTTAACACCTTTGAAAAAGCACATGGCGTTTGTAACATCACAATTGCTTTGTGTACCCATATCATCATGAACTCAGGACAATTGAGAACAGACATGCCATTGTAACATCACAAACCCTCTATGACATTATCACCAGTATGACATGACACTGTCATTATGACACCATCAGCTCATTGTAATATCACCAAACTACAATTACATCATAGCATTATAACATCAGATTGACATTGTGATGCCATAGATACATTGGCAGTGCCTATTCTGTGATTTCATTCTAATTCAAATGTGGCATGTGTGTTGATAGCGGAAACCTGTGACCTCATAACCTTTGTCATCATCAAAATCCCTTTGTGACATCATATTGCCATGGTGATATCACTAACCCACTTTGAGATCACCAACCTGTCTTGCCTCTGTAATTTTTTGCCATGCAGCCATTGTTATATCTGTGGCTCTTTGTGAGCTCATAATCTTTTTGTGATTTCAAAATATTTCAGGTGTGATGTGATATTACAAATCCACTGTGACATCATGACCACTGTGATATGATACTGCCAGACATGACTATTGTGTCACATTGTGAAATCTAATACCGCTTAGGAATTAAGAACATTTGTGACAACACATGATGTTGTAGATATCACTGTCCTTTTGTGATCTCATATATTCATTGTGAGTTAATGACAATTGTGATTTGGCATGCCATTGTGGCATTACCAACCCATTGTGACATCACAAAACTATTACCTCATCACTATTATTGAATCACCAAATAACTGTGACAAAAACATTATTATGATATGATAGTGTAACATCACATTGCCATTGTGATATAGTTGTCCCATTGTGTTTTAAAAAACCTCGTATGACCTCATAACATTTTACAAAACTCAAGGGATTTGGAGCTTCAAGCTCCTTTGTGAACTTGTATCCTCATTTTGAACTAGAAGCAATTGAAATTGCAATGTTATTGTGAAACTAGAAACTAGTTGTGACATCACAATCCCATTCTGACTTCATCGACACTGTGACAGTCCAAAATTATTATGACATCTTAGCACCTTTGAAAAAATGGCCTTTGTGACATCACAGTTCCTTTCCTTTCTATACACATATCCTCATTGTGAACTAATGACAATTGAGATCAGAGATGCAATTGTAACACCACATACCCTTTGGGAAATCATCACCAGTGGTTCAACCCTTCATTGTGGTTTCAGAAAATATAATGACATCATAGCATTAAGACATCACATTGTCATTGTGACATCATAGACATGTCATGATCATTGATGTCACAATTAGTTGGTGATGCCATCACAATAGGTTTGTGCTGTCCCAATGGTTTGGTGAGTCACAATGGCATTCTTGATCTGAAATTGTTTTGTGATGTCACAGTGGTGATGAGGTCACAATGGGTTTCTGATGTCATAATGAATTGTAATATCACAATATGTCCAATTTTAATTGCTAGTAGTTTACAGTTAGAATACACATTCACAGAAGGAGCTTGAAGTCCCAAACAGCAAGAATTTTCTAAAATGTTATAAGCTCATACTAGATTTTTGAAAACACAATGGGACAGTGATATCATGATGGCATAGTGATGTCACAATATCATTTCAAAATAATGTTTGATGTCACAATTAGTTGAGAATGCCACACTAGTGTTAATGTCACAATACTTTTGTGTTGTCTCAGTGGGTTGGTGATGTCAAAATGGAATGCTGGAACTCAATTCTCATTTGTTCAAAATGAGTATATGAGTTCACACAGGGACTGTGATGTCTCCAAAGTTATTTGCTGTCACAACAGTGATGAAGTACTAAGAGGTTGGTGGTGTCACAATGTGACATTATGGTCATGACATCTGGCAGTATGGTGACACAATGGTCATGTCACAGTGGATTTCTGATATCACATGTCATACCTTAAAAATTATGAGGTCGAAAACAATTTATGTGCTCACAAAGTGCCTCAGATATCAAAATGGTAACATGTTACAAATTTATGAGGACAAAACATTTTTGTGAAGTCACAGTATGTTAGTAATATCATAATGGCAATGTGACATGACAAATGGATTGTGATGTCACAATGGCTATGAGATCACAATAGGTTTCTGATATGAACCCATAGGACATATTTGAAATATAAATAAATCCCAGAATAGGCATTCACAGTTTGTATATGATGCCACAATGACAATGTAATGTCATAATGCTATGATGTCATTGTCATATTGTGATGTCAAATTGAGCTTATGGTGTCATAATGACAATGATATGTCACACTGGAGAGTTTGTGATGTCACAATGTTATGTCTGGTCTCAATTGCCATTAGTTCACAATGAGGATATGGGTAGACAAAGGGACTGTGATGTTACAAAGCTCATATGTATTTTCAAAGTTTCTAAGAGGTCACAATATGTTTGAGATGTTACAATGTGATTGTGGTGTCACAATGGTAATGTGATTTCACAATTTTTTTTGATGTCACAGTGATGATGAGGTTGCAATGGGTTTGCGATGTCATGAGTTTGTAATCTCAAAATAACACCTCTAATTTCAATTGCTATTAGTTCACAATGGAGATACCGTAATAACCAGCAGGGCCCCAATTATCCACTGGCCCAGTTAATCATCATGGCCCCCTGGCCTGGTCAAACTGAAGAGGGAGGAACATGCTAAGATGAAAGGAATAAGCAAAAACAGTGGTAACAAGTTTGCAAATGTGCAGACTGAACTTGTGAAAAATGGTTACAGGCTCAAGCCTTCTGACTGCTTATATCTGGTTATGTCACCTGGTAAATTGCCCTAGGCCACTGCCTCAAACTATCTTGAAAACTAGTGGAGCCTCAGCCTGACAAGCATATGTAATATATGTAGAAAGTTGCCAGCATGTAAATGCTGAGGCATTTACATGGAGAGGGTGTATATGTGAAGAACCTCACTTGGTAAATTTGGGGAAGTGGACTTCACAGAAGGAAAACCTGGAAAGTATGGTTATTGGTATCTCTGACTACTAGTGGTCACTTTTTCAGGCAGGGTTAAGGCATTCCCCCCAAAAAATGAAACTGCTAAGGTAACACCTAAAAATTACAGCATGAAAGAATTCCTAGCTTTGGCTTACCCTTAGCAGTGGGGACTGACCAATGGCCTGGCCTTCACAGCCCAAGTTACTGAATTATTACCTAAGGCCCTAGGAATAAATGGGAAGTTACATTGTATTTATACACCTCAGAGGTCAGGGCAGGTAGAAAGAATGAATAAGACCGTAAAGGAAACATATTAATTACAGACACTGGCCATGACTGGGTAAGCTTCCTCTCCTTTGCTCTCCTTCAAGCAAGATGCATCCATTATGTTAAAGAACTCCCTTCAAAATAATTTATGATAGACCACCCCCTTTGGTTCCTAAACTTGGGAAAGCAATATTAAGAGAAATGTCTAACCACAAACTTGTCCAGTCCCTACAGGCTTTGCAACATGTTTTTTGTATATATATATATATATATATATATATATATATATATATATATATAGTAAAAAATGTATGGAATGGTTACACTTACATGAGTAGGGTAACAAGTACATTTTGTAGCAAGCATTGCTACCTCCTCATTTGTTTTCCCCCTACCATCACTTTCCTCCACACCTCCCCAACTCCTCCCACCCCCACCCACCCCACATTGTAAAGGTCATTTTCAACATAGTGTCCTGTACATCTCATCATCACCATGGATGAGCCTGAATCCCCACTGAAGCGTTCTGCAATATCCCTTCTCCCTCCCAATTATATATATATATATATATATATATATATATATGTATATGTATATTACATATAATATATAATATAACATATGTAATATATTGCATATATTGTATGTAATATATGTAACAATGCAATAGGGTTCCCTTTTGTCCACATCCCCTCCAGCATTTGTTATTACTAGATTTCTTGATTATAGTCATTCTAGCTGGGGTGAGTTGGAATCTCAGCATTGTCTTGATGTGCATTTCTTTTATGACTAGAGAGGTTGAGCATTTCTTCATGTGTCTATTAGCCATTCTTATTTCCTTTTCAGAGAATTCTTTCTTTATGTCTGTAGCCCATTTGTTAATCAGGCAGTTGTTTCGTTGAGGATTTGTTGTTGGGGGATTTAGTTTTTTGAGTTATATGTATATTTTAGATATGAGACCCTTGTCTGCTGTATGGCTAGTGAAGATCTTCTCCCAGTCTGTGGGCTTTCTTTTGATCTTGTCAGCTGTGTCCTTTGCCTTGCAGAAGCTCTGCAGTTTCAAGCAATCCCATTTGTCCAATCTTTCTTTGATTTGGTTTGTTTCTGGTTATCTATTTAAAAATGTAAGCCTGTGCCAAGGAGCATTAGGGATTTTCCTATTCCTTGCTGTAATGTTTTCAGGAAGTCTGCCTTTATTTTTTTTTAATTTAAATTTTATTTTATTTTATTTGAGAGCATACTGTACAGAGGGGTTACAATTACATTGGCAGGATAATGCATACATTTCTTACCAAGCATTGCAGCCTCCTCCTTTGTTTACCCTTCACCTCCCTTCCCAGCCTCCCCTCTCCCCCCCACCCAATCATACCCCCCTCCCCCCCCACACCGACATTGTAAAGCTTGCTTTGACATGACATTTTGTAATTCTCCTTGTTGCAACAGGTCCACCTGAATCCTTAAACGACTTGTTTGTCCCCATCTCCTCCACATGTTATACTGACATCAAATAAAGTGAAAGCGGGGGTTACACTGTGGGGGAGGGACATACAAAGCAACAAAGAGATAATCTTATAAATGCGTTAGAAACACATAGTCTGCCTTTGATCCATTTGGAGTTGATTCTGATGCAGAGTGATATACATGGATCTAGTTTTAGTTTTCTACAAGTGTTTAACCAATTTTTCCAGCACTATTTACTGAAAAGGCTATCTTTCTTCACTTCTATTTCTTTAGCTCCCTTGTCAAAGATTAGGTGGCTATAGTCTGTGGGTTCATTTCTTCAGTCCTATTCCATTTGTCCTCAGGTCTGTTCTTGTACCAGTACCTAGCTGTTTGGATTACTGTGGCATCATAGTAGAGTTTGAAATTTGGAACTGATATTCCTCCAGCACTGTTCTACTAAGGATTGTTTTTGCTATTTGGGGTCTTTTAGTATTCCATATAAATTTTTGGTTGCTTCTTGTATTTCACTGAAGATGTGGTTGTAATGTTGAAAGGTATTGCATTGAATTTGTAGATAGCCTTTGGCAGTATAGCCTTTTCACAATCTTCCTAATCCAAGAACATGGGAGGTTTTTCCAATTGCTTAGTTCTCCTTTAATTTCCTTTTTCAGGTTTTTAAAGTTTTCATCATACAGGTCCTTTAACTCTTTTGTTAACTCCTAAGTATTTTATTTTTTGTGGGGCTATTACAAAAGGGGTTGCTTTCCTAATTTCAGCCTCGTTGTTCTCATTATTGGCATACAAGAATGGCATTGATTTCTGAGAGTTACTTATGTACCCTGTTACTTTGCCAAAGATTCCAATCACCTTATGTAACTTGGGAGTGGATTCCATGGGGTTTTAGAAATACAATATCATGTCATCTGCCAAGAGAGAGTTTTACTTTACCCTTCCCTATTTGGATCCCCTTTATGTCTGCATCTTTTCTTACTGCTGTAGCTAGGCATTCTAATACTAGGTTGAAGAGGAGTGGGAGTGTGGACACCTTGTCTTATTCCTGAATTTAGAAGAAATGGCTTTAACTTTTTGCCATTAAGTATAATTCTGGCTATAAGTTTGTTATATACAGCCTTTATTATATTAAGGAATGTTCCATGGATTCCTAGTTTTTCCAGAGCCTTTATCATAAAGGAGTGTTGGATCTTGTGAAATGCTTTTTCTGCATCTATTGAGATAATCATAAGGTTCTTATCCTTTTTCTTGATGTGATGAATTATATTAATCTTTTTGCATATATTGAACTAGCTTTGCATCCCTGAAATGAATCCTGTTTGATCATGGTGTATGATTTACTTGATGAGTTGTTGAAGTCTATTGGCCAATAATTTGTGAAGAAGTTTTGCATCAATAATCATAGAAATGGTTCTATAGTTCTCCTTTGATGAGTCCCTGCCTGGTTTGGGGATGAGGGTTAGGCTGGCTTCATAAAAAGAGTATGGTAATTAATTTTTTGCTTTCAATTTCATTGAAGAGATAGAGGAGTATTAGTGTGAGGTTTTCTTTGAAGGACTTGTAGAATTCAGCTCTAAATCCATCAGGTCCTGGGCTTCTCGTGGGTGGGAGGTCTTTTATTGCTGCTTCTATTTCAATGCTTGGTATGGGTCTGTAAAGTTGGTTTAAATCAGCTTGGTTTAGCTTGGGCATGTCAATATTTGCTAGAAATTTGTCCATATCATTCAGATTCTCAAACTTATTAACAGAAAGGTTTGAGACATATCCCCTTAATATATTCTGAATCTTGGCTGTTTCTGTGGTGATGTTTCCATTCTCATCTCTGAGTTTGTCTGTTTGGGTGTGTTCTCTTTTTTCTCATAAGGTTTTGCTAAGGGTGTGTCAATATTATTAATTTTTTTCAAGGACCCAATCTTTCTTTTGTTAATTTTTTAGTTTTCTCAGAGTCATTCATTTAATTAACAAATAATGTTAATTATTTGTTTCCATCTACTGGATTGGGGGTAGTTTGTTGTTCTTTTTCAAAGAGCTTTAGGTTCCTAATTGAATTGTTGGTTTCAGGTCTTTCCAATTTGTTAATATAGGAACTCAGAGCTATAAACTTGCCTCTGAGTACTGCCTTTGCTGTACCCCAGAGGAGCTAATAGTTTCTGTGTTCATTTTTGTTAAATATCATGAACATTTGAATTTCCTTTCTAATCTCTTCCATGAACTACTGGTGGTTCGACAGGGTGTTTTTCAGCCTCCATGTATTATAGAACTTTCTTTGGTGGCTTTTGGTATTGAGTTCTAATTTTCTTCGCTTGTGGTCTGAGAGATTGCAGGGCATAATTTCAATGTTTCTGAATTTGGACAGATTTGCTTTGTGGCCTAGAATATGGTGTATTTTGGAGAATGTTCCATGTGTTGCTGAGAAGAAGGTGTAATCTGCTGCTGCTGTGTGAAATGTTCAGTAAATGTCTGTTAAGTCTAGTTGCTCTATACAGATTTTGAGATCTTATGTTTCTCTGTTGAGTTTTTGCTGGGTTGATCTATCTAGTGGGGATAGTGGTGTGTTAAAATCTCCAACAATTAATGTTTTGGGGTCTATGTGAGATTTGAGGAAAAGTAGTGTTTCTTGGATAAATTTGGGTGCTCTATTATTTAGTGAGTAGACATTAGAATCGTAATATCCTCCTGAAGGAGAGATCCCTTAATTAGTATGTAGTGATCTTCTTTATCAGTTCTCATTGATTTGAAGTGCATTTTCTGTGATATTAGGATTATAACTCCTGCCTGTTTATGTGGGCCATTTGCCTGATATATTTTATTCCAGCCTTTCAATTTCAGAATATGTTTATTTTTGTGGGCAAAGTGTGTTTCTTGAAGACAGCAGATAGATCTTGCTTTTTTTTGATCCAACTGGACAATCTATGTCGCTTCATTGGAGAGTTAAGACCATTAATATTAAGGTTTAGGATTCAAAGGTGTTTGTTCTTACTTTTTATCCATAGTTAGGTGGAAAGCTGGGCCTTGGCTGTTCTTGTTGTGATTACATATTTCAGGCCATTCTTGCTTTTATGGTGTCTGCTGAGAAGTGAGGTGATTCTGATTGTGTTATCTTTATATGTGATGGTTCTCTTCTCCCTGACAGCTTTAAGTATTTTTCCTTTAGTGGCTATTGAGCCTGTACGGATTATAATGCGGTGGTGGGATGATCTGTTCTGGTGTGGTCTATTTGGGGTTCTAAAAGCTTCTTGTATTTTGAGGGGTCTGTCCTTTTGTATATTTGGGAATTTCTCGCTAGGATTTTGCTGAATATATTTCCTAATCCATTGGCTTCCCTCTCCAGGCCCTCTTTATACCTATTATTCTTAAATTAGGCTTTCTGAATGTATCCTGTATTTCCTGCAGTGATCTGTCATACTTCTTAGTTTTATTATGAATAATTGTGTGCTCTGTCTCTATGGAGTCTAAACTGTCTTCAGCCTCCAATATTCTTTCTTCGGCCTCCTCCATTCTTCTTTGAAGACATTTTACTTCACTTTCTATAACCCTTCTTATTGCTGTTCTTTCTTTTTTTTCAAGCAGTTAAAAATTTATTTTTATTAAATAGTAAGATTTACATATAAACATAAACATTGACACTATACAAAGAAAATACTGAACATATCTCTGTAAAATACTGAACATATCTCTGTTGTTTGGCACTTTATCTTTTTGCATTCAAAAGTCAAATCTTGTCCTAAATGCCATTATAAGTGCCTATGTGTAGATGTATTTTCATTTAACAAGGGCATTCTTCCTCTTGGATAGTATTTATTCTTCTAAAAATTAAAATTTTATCTCTTTGTACTAGATTGTTTGCCTAGACATGCTAATCTTGACAGAAATGATTTATAATTTTGAAAATATAACTAAATTTCACAGAGCCCTTGAGGAAGCTTACAGGAGTTTGTATTAGAGAAATGGTGGTTGCATTTTAAAGGGGAAAAATGCTCAAAAGCAGACAATTCAGATATTAATTAACTGCATAATCTGAATTACAATATTAAGTCACAGATCAAGGAAATTTTTATATCTCGAATTATTGATTCTTCATAACAACCAAATAATTGGCATAATTCAAATTATTCCCTAATTATTTGTGCAACTGAGAAGAGAAAATAGATTTTGAACTTTGCCAAGCTCAACCAGGTATTATATACTATTGCTGGGAAACTCAGCCAAATTCCTGAGTGTTCACCACAAATTTCTGTTTTCTCCTTTCTGTAATAGTATAGTTTTTCAGCAACCTGAATAGATTTAGCAGGGTTTTTTTTTTGTTTACTTGTTTGTTTTTGTCAGGTGGGGCCCGAACTCTGGTCGAGGATGCTGTCCCTCAATCCTTCATCTCAAGGCTAGCACTCTACCATTTGAGCCACAGTGTCACTTCTGGCTTATTCTGCTTATGTGGTGCTGAGGATTTGAACCCAGGGCCTCATGCATGCGAGGCAAGCACTCTACCACTGAGACATTTTTTTCAGCCCTGCAGGAAAATAATTTTGCAAATCAGTGCACTTAAATTTATTTTCTGTGTCTGCTGTACTTAGATGATAATTGTCATCAAGAGAGATACATAAAAATGTGCAGTTCCTGGGCAGGGGTGGTTCATAACCAGTTCTAGATGTACTGGAGGTTGAGATCTGAAGATCCCAATTGGAAGCCAGCACAGAGAAGACAAATCCTAGAGACCCTTATTCCAATCAAACACCAAAGTAAAGTGCTCAAATGGCAGAGTTGTAAATTAAGGAAAAAAAAACTGGGAGAAAATGAGGAAAGAGGTGACACTGTTCAAAAAGAAATATACTCATTACTGACTTATGTGATTGTCATCCCTCTGTACAACAATAAAAATAACCACTCTAAATATAGCAGAAGGAAATGATGAGTAAGAATGTGAGGCTCTGATTTCAGCCCTTGGCACTGGCTCACAAACACGTGTACGCTTGCAAAAAGTTGCAGCTCCACAGTTCTTAGTATATTACCATAATTATGAACTCCTAGAGCAAGTAGCTCAGATGTTAGTCCTATCCTACACAAGTTCATGCCATTTATATTCTGAATTTTCTTAATATTGCTTGTCTATCCATCCCTTCTGAGTATAACTGCTATCATGTAGAGAGGCAGAATGTCTTCTTTTTGATTGTAATTTACTGAACATATAAACCTACAATTATCTGTTCTCAGTGATTTTAGATTTTTGTAGTTTATTTTTTACATTTAAATTCAATTTTGAATTAGCATGTATTAATTCTATGAGAGGTTCTATTGTTATAATTTTCTAAATGTGCAAACATGGTTTGAAATAACTTACCTTCTCTCTTATATCCCTTGTCTTCCTTTTTTTAATGTTTACCTAATTGTCTTTTTGTTTATTTTTTTTATTGTGAAAATACTGTACAGAGGGGTACAATTACATGGGCAAGATAGTGAGTACATTTCTTATCAAGAATTGTAGCCTCCTCCTTTGTTTACCCTTCCCATCCCTTCCCATCCTTTCCCCCCACACCCAATCCTCCCCCCCCCCAAGTTGTAAAGTTCATTTTTGACATGACAACTTATACTTCTCATTGTTGCAACAGGTCCACCTGTATCCTTATTTAAACGACTGGTTTTCCCCTTCCCCTCCACAAATTATACCGGCATCAAATACAGTGAAATGAGGGGTTATACAGTGGGGGAGGGATATACAAAGCAACAAAGAAGTAATCTTATAATTGTGTTAGAAAGAAATGCATGAAATAAAAAAAACATTTAAATTACATACCTTAGGGTTCATTTTCCTAACATCACCTTATCTGACCTTTTCTGCTTGACTCAGACATATACTAGATATTGCAAATAAGGGAAATCATGGGATCTATGTTTCTTTGGGCTTGGCTTACTTCACTTAATATAATTTTTTCCAAGTTTTTCCATTTCCTAACAAATGGGGCAATGTCATCCTTTCTGATGGAGGCATAGAATTCCATTGTGCATATATAACACATTTTCTTGATACATTCATCTACTGAGGGGCATCTGGGTTGGTTCCATATCTTAGCTATAGTAAATAATGCTGCAATAAACATAGTTGTGCTGGTAGCTTAAGTGTGGTCTTGTTTGTAAACATTTGTGTAAATGCCCAAAAGTGGGATTGCTGGGTCATAGGGGAGCTCTATGTGGAGTCTTTTGAGGAACCTCCATACTACTTTCCAAAGTGGTTCAACAAGTTTACACTCCCACCAACAATGAAGTAAAGTACACTTCTGTCCACATCCCCTCCAGCATCTGTTGTTATTAGAGTTCTTGATTTTTTCCATTCTAACTGGGGTGAGGTGGTATCTCAATGTTGTTTTTATTTGCATTTCTTTTATGGCTAGGGAGGTTGAGCATTTCTTCATGTGTCTATTGGCCATCCTTTCTTCTTCAGAGAAGTTTATCTTTAAGTCATTAGCCCACTTATTTATTGGGCAGTTTTTTTCTTTGCAGATTTGTTGTTGGGGGATTTAATTTTTTGAGTTCCAAGTATATTTTAGATATGAGACCCTTGTCCATTGTATGACTAGTGAAGATCTTCTCCCAATCCGTGGGCTTTCTATTGATCTTGCTAGCTATGTCCTTTGCCATGCAGAAGCTCTGCAATCTCATGCTATCCCATTTGTCCAACCTTTCTTTGATTTGCTGTGTTTCTGAGTCTCTTTAAGAAAATTTTGGCCTGTGCCAAGGAGACCTAGGGTTTCTCCTGTTCCATCCTGTAATGTTTTCAGGGTGTCTGCTTTGACTTGGAAGTCTTTGATCCATTTGGAGTTGATTCTGGTGCAGGGTGATATATAAGGATCTAGCTTTAGTTTTCTACAAGTAGTTAACCAATTTTGCCAGCACCATTTACTGAAGAGGCTGTCTTTCTTCCATTCTATTTTTTTAGCTCTCTTATCGAAGATTAGATGGCTATAGGTCTGCAAGTTCATTTCTGGGATTTCAATTCTATTCCATTGGTTCTGTGGTCTGTTCTTGTGCCAGTACCAAGCTGTTTTGATTACTATGGCTTTATATTAGAGTTTGAAATTTGGTATTGATATTCCTCCAGCAGTGTTCTTTCCATTGAGGAGTGTTTTTGCTATTCGTGGTCTTTTATTGTTCCATATGAATTTTTGATTGTCTCTTCTATTTCCTTGAAGAATGAGGGTGGAATTTTGATAGGTTTCACATTGAATTTGTAGCTAGCCTTGGGAAGTATTGCCATTTTCACGATGTTAATCTTTCCAATCCAGGAGCATGGGAGGTTTTGCCATTTTCTAAGTTCTGTTTTGATTTCCTTTTTCAAGTTTTTAAAGTTTTCATCATAGAGGTCCTTCACTTCTTGGTTAAGTTAATTTCTAGGTATTTTATTTTTTGTGGAACTATTACAAATGGAGTTGCTTTCCTAATTTCAGCCACACTTTTCTCATTGTTGGCATACAGAAAAGCCATTGATTTGGGGGGGGGTTAATTTTCTACCCTGCTATTTTGCCAAAGTTTTGAATCAGCTTGAGTAATTTGGGAGTGGAGTCTATGGGATTCTTTAAATACAAGATCATGTCATCTACAAAGAGGGAGAGTTTTATTTCTTCTTTCACTATTTGGATTCCCTTTATGTTTGCATCTTGTCTTATTGCTGTAGCTAGGCATTCTAATACTAGATTGAAGAGAAGTGGAGGGAGTGGACATCCTTTTCTTGTTCCTGAGTTAAGAAGGAATGGCTTTAGTTTTTCGCCATTAAATACAATTTTTTCCCTTCTCCTTCACAAATTATACCATCAAATACAGTGAAAGCAGGGGTTATACCTTGGGCAAGGGACACACAAAGCAACAAAGAAATCATCTTATAAATATGTTAGAAACAATTGCATGAAAGCAAAAACATTTGAATCCTTATCTTGGGGTTCATTTCACCTAACATTAATTTATCTGACCTTTACTGCTTGTCTCAGACATATACTAGTTATTGCAAATAAGGGAACTCATGGAACCTATGTTTTTGGGGGCCTGGCTTTCTTCACTTAATATAATTTTTTTTCCAAGTCTTTTCTGACACAGCACAACACCAGCTACAGACCTCTTGAGTAACCCAACTGGGACCAATCTCTGGGGGTAGCAATTCCATGTGGGACCCCAAAGCCCTCTGACCCAAATCCACTTCCAAAAAGAAGGGATCATACCAGAACAGAACACGGACATAAGCTTTGTTCCTAAGGCTGGTCTGGCTACCTGGAAAAGTCTGGGACACTGTTGCAGGCCTATGATAGCATTCTACAAACCTGAAACCCCCAAAACTCCCTGCCACCAAGCCTGAGAGTGGAACTCTAGATAGCAAGCACCTTCTCCCATGAAAAGGCCATCTACTTCCAAACAAGCCACAAGGAAAGTTGACTACAGCAAGACATCCAAGGTTCTATCAAGAATCTGCTCTGAGGACTATGGGGAGACTAAAGCTCCCCTAAAGAACTCCCAAAAAAACAATTCTTTAGTTTTTATTCTCGTTTTTGTTGATTTGTTAGTTTTTATGTCTGATCGTTTGTTGTTTGTTTTTATTTCTACATGCTATTTAAGTGTGTTATTTAAGTGTATTGTGATTTAGGATTTGCTATTCCACTTAAAGCTTCTATTTTTCATTATTATTTGGTTTCTTCTTCCACTTTCTGATCTGCTAATTTGTCAGATTTTCTTCTTTATTTTCCTCTAATTCTCCCTTTCTCCTCTCCCTCCACATTATACTACTACTCCATCAGAGCTACCCTGCCTAGTTCTGTACACAAAGGCCTCCTTCTTCGTTTGTAAATAATTATTACAGGAGTTAACTTAGATTAAGTGACTCTCTAATAATATTTGAAAAATCTTTCTCTAATCTCAGCAAGTTTCCAAATACACTTCTTTTTCTCACCTTCATCTCAATCTGTAAGCTTCTCCCTACATAACCTTTCTTCAAATCCTTTTCCACCTCTTACACTTGGTAACAAGGTCTTTATTCTCATCTTACTACATATGCCCCTCCCCCAAGCTGTTCTTTTCCCTCTACTATCATTTTACCCAAGTTCTCTTCGGGGCTGGGAAGGGATGGGAAGGGGAAACAAAGGAGGAGGCTACAATGCTTGATTAGAAATGTACTCATTCATTATCTTGACCATCTAATTGTAATCCCTCTGTACAGTATTTTCACAATAAAAAATAAGTTTAAAATAAAAAAAACAAATTGTTTAAATAAGGATACAGCTGGACCCAATGCAACAATGAGATGTACAAATCTTTATGTCGAAAAATGAACTTTACAACTGTGATGAGGTGGAGGGGGGTGGGTAGGTAGGGGGACAGAGTAAGGGGGAGATGTGAAGGGATGGGAAGGGAAAACAAAAGAGTAGACAACAATGCTTGGTAAGAAATGTACTCATTATCTTGCCCATGTAATTGTAACCTCCTGTATGGTATTTTCACAATTAAAAAAAGAGAGTACTAAAAAAGAAAAACAGATGGAGTTGGCAGGTTCTCAGTCAGAAGGTCTGGGTGTTGGCAGGTCCAGGTGGGGGGTTGTCTCTGCTGAATCTCAAGGGTCTCCTCTGTGGTAGCGTGGCAAGTCCTGGTGTGGCAGGACTGAGTGGAGGTTGGTGCAGTAGGCTGTTTTGGGGTGTGGGGGGTAGTGCTGATGTGCAGCAGAGGCAGTGGGAGGTGGTGGGCAGTGGTGGGCAGCCTTGGGGGTGGCTGCTAGGTCTGTCAGCAGAGATGGCAGCAGCAGCTTTGTGGTGCAGCAGCTGTGAGAGCCTGGGGTCTGTGCAGGGTGGCAGCAGGGAGGGAGCAGGTCCCAGCAGAGTGCCTAGTTGGCAGTGCAGTGCAGTTGGCCCATAGAGCATAGAACAATGGATTGGCTGTGACTGTGGTTTCCTGGGGTCCTTGTGTCAGGTTGGCAGGGGCACATGAGTATCCTGTCAGCACTGCAGGCACGGGCTGACTTTGGGGGTTTACCGGGTTGTGCCAATTTCTGGCAACTGTAATGGCAATATCGCTGAGTTCGCTCCTTCCCTGTACTCACCCTGGGGGTAGGGATTCCAGTTTGTGGGGGGTGTTTGCTGACTTGGAGATCTTCACCAGATTCCCTCCTAACTTTGTGTGGGTCTCTCTATTTTTTCTGTGAAAATATTTGTAAGCAAGTTTAGATGGGGAGAGAGATAGTGGTATGGAATAAATTTCTAGGAAGAAGTAATTCTGCAAAGGGCATGTTCAGGGAAGTGAACAACTTAAGAAAATTAGAGATTTGTGACAGTTTCTCAGCAATTGCAGGCTGTGAATTAAATGGCCCAGAAAGGTAAGTGTGCTTACATAAGCTATATGCCAAGCTACTTTGAACAATGACTGGTTTGGTTTGCCACCAGAGTGTTCCTGCAGGAGTAAGAGTACTGGCTTATTTCAGATTGCTCAGCCTCAGGTCAGCCATGCTAGGCTCCTTGCCATCAGTATACCAGTTTCATTGTGTGCCATAAGAAAAACACTTTATTTGATGCTTATCATGATCAGGACAATTGTGAGGGCCATAAGGTTTCAGACTATGACAATAAATGTATTTTTTCTTTCATTCTTTCATTCATTTTTGATGTTTCAGTATTATTCTGCCATAGGTCTTGCTGTGCCAGCCACAGTTGAGTCATACCTCCAGGCTTCCTACCAACACCTGAATGAAAGTATTACAGGTGTGTATCCATCTGTTTATTTCAATGAGATCTTCTATGTTGTATGGTTTCCAACCTTGAATTGATTATTCAAACAAATCACCAAGACTGTATAATAAAAGAAAAAAAAATTCTTTGGATGCTTGTATATGAGAGCAACAGTCAGCAGCTATGTAAAAGAGCCTTGTGTCCTGAGAAGGGTTGCATAGTGTTTATGCCTTTTAAGTTATGCCTGTGTGTCCCTGTTTGTATGTCCTGAGGTTTGAAATGAGGTCCAAGGTGCTGTCCTGAACTTTCTTTTCAAGACTAGTTCTCCATCACTATAATCTTGCATTTGAAAATTAATGTTTGTTTGTCATGGAGCTTGAACTCTGGGTCGACATTGTCCCTCAGTTCTTCAGCTCAAAATTAGCATTCTGTCCCTTGAGCCACAGCACCTGTTTTCGGGTGGTTTAATGGAGATAAGAGTCTCATGGACTTTCCTGCACAGACTGGCTTTGAACCATGATCCTCTGTTCTCAGCCTTCTGAGTAGCTAGTATTACAGGCTTGAGCCACTGGCATCCAGCTGGAAATTACTGGGTTTTTTAAACATAGCAAATATTACTGACAAATAAACAATTGTGGCCTCATCAGAAAGAAGCCCCTTTGCCTTCCACCATTGTCCCATTCCTATAATCTTACCTCAGAAGGATGAGAACTGGAGAATCATGGTTTGAAGAAACTCCTAAAACCAAGTCCACAAAACTCTATCTGTAGTTAACTAATCAAAGTACAGAATGGAGGCCTGATTCATTTGGAAGAGTGTCAGCTGTGAGCAAGCAAACATGAGTTCATGTTCTTAGTTTAAGTGATTGCAAAATATGTAGATGACATCCAGGCAGACAGTCAAATAAGTAGAAGATGATAGATCACACTTTCTTGTTGCAAGTTGATCCCACAAGGTAAAACAGCTCATAATACTGGATAAAATATAACTTTTAAATTATGAATTAGATTTGAAATGATACCCAACACATACAATTCTTGCAGCTCCAAAAATAGCTCTTTGCACCCCTACAAATACCAGTTTTGGAAATCAGAGCCTTGCACTTTCTTGCCTTTGAATTCTCACCTAGCCGAGCTATATATATATATATATATATATATATATATATATATATATATATATATATATATATATCCAATCATCTTCAGACCAGATATAACTCTCATTCCATGAGATTCAATTCCCTTGTCTTCCAAAAATTTCAGCATTTTCATTGTTCTGTTTCCATACATGAAAATAAGTTACATCAAGACTTAAAACCTTTAGCTTTGGGATAAACCACTTGGGTTAGCTGGTGGCATACTCATCATTAGACATTTCCAGTCCTGAGAATGGTGGTTACATCTATTGGGAAAGCAGAGGAGGAGCACTGGAGGGCTGCTTAAGCATCTTGAAGACCAAAGAGTACCAGATGGTTAGAGGAAGCCTTGGTTCTCCATCAGGTACCAGAAGAGGGGTGCAGAAAAGTTCTGGTAACTGTTGATTTTGCTATTAGCTTTCACAGAAACAGTACTCCAATTTTGAGTCAGGTGACCACCTACAAATACACCATTGGTGTATTTTCCAGGCATGAAATATAAATCCAGCAAAGCATGAAATCCCTTGCAATGACTAATTTAACAAGAGCCCATGACTTTTTGAGAAGATTGGACCTGGGGCCTAAACCCAGGATATAGAGTGAAGGGAACGGAAAGGCACTGGGCAGAGCAGAGTGCCTGTGGCATCCCAAAATGGTTGATTAGAGTAACAGCAATTATTGTGCACTTCAGTCTAGTCTACATAGGTGGGTTTCAATACTGTAGTTGGATCCACTTACAACGAATGGGACAATGGTTGGAGGCAAAGGGGCTTCTTCCCAATGGGGCCACATTTCTTCATTATATTTGTCAAAAATAGTTTTGCCATTTTTTTAAAGCAGTAATTTTCAGCTGGGTGCTAGTGGCTCATGCCTGTAATCCTAGCTACTCAGGAGGCTGAGAACTGAGGATCATGGTTCAAAGCCAGTCTGGGCAGGAAAGACCATGAGATTTTTAAGACTTTTTAATGTATCTAATCAAGTCTATTTCCTATTTAACCCTGACAAAAGCAATGTGAAATGTGTAAAAAATATCAGGTTCAAACAAAAATCAATCCAGCAAGGTACATTTGCAGTATGAAAAGTTAAAAGAAAAGTAGTGCCTTGTAGTAAAGATTCTTACTCAACAATTTCAAATGTCTCAGTGTCTGTGTATAAAGAGATTATGGCAAGGCACCAGTGGCTCATGTCTTTAATCTTAACTATGAAGGAGGCTATGATCAGATGAATTAGATTCAGTCAGCCTCGAAAGGAAAATCTGAGAATCTTTTCTACAGTTAACCAGCAAAAAGCCAGAAATGGAGATGTGGCTCAAGTGGGTACAGTGCCAATCTTGAGGGAAAAAGCCAATAGATAACCTTAGGCCTTGTGTTTTTGCATTTGAGTCTCTGTACACACACACACACACACACACACACACACACACACACACACACACACACACACACACACAGATTATGGAAAGTTTGCCAGTTTGTAAAATGTGAAAGAAAAATTATTTTCAGAAATTTGCATGTTTTCAAGATGACTTACTTTCCTCTTGATGAAAGCAACAGCAATATGATTATGAGCATTTTAAATGTCTCTGGATTTAGTTAGCATAGTCCTTTAATAGTTCAGGAGTTTATCGCTAGGCTTAATATAAGAACTCCTGTCTTTATAGAGTTAAAATAATTTTCTTTATATCATCAAGTGAGCTGGACATTACAAACAATTCTGTAACATTTTAATAGGTTTTCTTTTGCATTTTGTAAACTGAATATGTCTTTTCATTTGGGTGACTCATGAGAAAGAATAAAGCAACCAACCATTGTTTTTTAAGTCTTGCTGATTGCTGTCCCAAAGTATTGGAGGTGGTGCCTCTTTGAATTTGTTTCTTTCAATATTGAACTCGGACATAGCTAAGCATTTCCCATCTCTCTTCTAAAACTTACCTTAAGACTCACCTTTGAAAATTAATTAACTTTAAGATTTCTTGCCATTTAAGTTGCAGACTTTGATTCTGCAAATCTCAGGTGTCAGCTCTTGCAGTGTCATGTAGTTCTTGTGAGACTGTTTATTTTCCTGGTGTGTATAATTTGTTAGATGTACTCAGCTTACAGTCCCATTATAAGTTTCAAATACATAGAAAATACACCTGATTTTAATATTCTGATAAAACATTTAGCTCCTTCATGTACAAGTTCTATATCCATGAATTCAACTCACTTTGGATCACATATATTTAAGAGAGTGATTTGATCTGTCAGGAAACTGTACATGCATTTCTTTTTCTCAGGGTTTCCTAAATAACAAAAATACTACTTGTGAAGCATTTATATAATATGGAGCATTGTAACTTCTTTAGATATGGGAGGATATGGGTGGGTTCTGACTTGATCATCTGTGTATTTTGGCACTTTTAAAATATAAAAAAGAAAGGAAGAGTGGGGTGGAAGGAGGGAGGCCCATCTTGGCGCCAGTTACTAGATACAAGGTCAACCAAAGGAGATCACCTGCTTTCTTGAGGTGGGCTAGGTCTGTAGGGTTTGTCCATTACACAATGGAGGCCTCTCTGCTTCAGAACTCCAGGAATTCCATTGGATGGCCACCAGGAAGCAGGAAGTATAGGTTCCTCGGGGCATTCCACTTAGGCTGTGCTGAATAATCCTGTCCAATTCAGGAAGAATCACAAAATGAGTGTGTTGTGTTCAAATAATTTTGGGAAGTGTCGGGTTAAACAGAAGTAAATGCTTCCTCAATGTCAAACACTTCAAAATGTTAACATGCTGATTTTTGTCATAAAGCTAAAACCTAACCTCTTTGCCAGGCAGAGGCTTCAAAGCTATACATGCCCATTGGTGGTTTGCCAGGAGGAACTTGACTGCCCTCTAGCTTTGCTGCTGAGAATTACCCATACAGGAATTACCTTTCATACAGAAATTACCTGTATGAAAGGGAATAGCCAGAGGGCAAGGGGGTGGGGATGGCGGCGTGGGAAAAAAGTCCAGTCTTTATTCTTTTCCTGGGCATGTGGTCAAGCCTGACACTTGCTCCAGTTCCAGAGCAGGTTTGAATGCAAGAATCACTACCTAATTCCTGAGAAGTAGGAGTTGGTGGGAGGAGAAACATAGTGGGAAAGAGTGTCATATTTAGTCTACACCTTGATTTATACCTGCATTAAACACCAGCTGCATCCCTTACAGCTGCACCCTTCTTTCCACTCCTTTGTTTAGATTGGCATTGGTTGACAAGGTGGTATAGTAGTTGAGGATCCAGCCTCTGGGCTTGAAAACTGGCCCTACTGTTTATTATTCTGTGTGCATAGAGGAGGTTCCTTGGCTTCTCAATGATTTGTAAAATGAAATCAGCTCTCATCAAGCTGCTGCACACATGAAATGCACTAATGGTTTTTCCATAATTCCTGGCATATATATATAAACATATATACATTTCTTATACATATTTACAGATATAGTATGTATTACATATATTATGTATGATATACATACATTATAAATAGTACAAAACACGTACATGATCACAACAAGAAAGCCAAGGTACAAAAATGTATAAAAAATGTATAAAATGTATAAAAAGGCAGGGACAGACAAACACCTCTCAGTCCTAACTCATAATATTAATGGTTTTAACTCTCCAGTTAAGCATCATAGATTGTCCAGTTGGATCAAAAAGCAAGATCCTTTTATCTGCTGTATTCAAAAGACACAACTTGCCCACAAAAATAAACATTCTGAAAGTGAAAGGCTGGAATAAAATATATCAAGCAAATGGCCCCCATAAAGAGGGGGGAGTTACTATACTAATGTCAGATAAAATAGACTTTAAATTAAAATCAATGAGAAATGACAAAGAAGGTCACTGCATACTAATTAAGGAAACTCTCCTTCAGGTGGATATTATGATTTAAAACATGTA
The DNA here is from genome assembly GCF_024711535.1 of Dipodomys merriami. NCBI lineage: Eukaryota > Metazoa > Chordata > Mammalia > Rodentia > Heteromyidae > Dipodomys > Dipodomys merriami. Next base: position 113,987 of record NW_027203028.1, read on the forward strand.
CTCACCATATAATGGAGCACCAAAATTTATACAAGAAATGCTACTTTCCCTCAAATCTCACATAGATCCAAAGACATTAATTGTGGGGGATTTTACTACACTACTATCCCCACTAAATAGATCCACCCAGCAAAAACTCACCAGATAAACTACAGATCTTAAAATCTGCATAGATCAACTAGTCCTAACCAACATTTACCGAATATTTGACCCAGCCCAAACAGAGTACACCTTCTTCTCAGCAACACATGGAACATGAACCATATTTAGGCCACAAAGCAAATCTGTCCAAATTCAGAAACATTGAAATTATACCCTGCATTCTCTCAGACCACAAGGGAATAAAATTATAATTCAATACCAAAAGCCACCAAAGTAAATACTGTAACACATAGAGGCTGAACAGCACAATTTTGAACCACCAGTGGGTCATGGAAGAGATTAGAAAGGAAATTCAAATGTTCATGATATTCAAAAAAAAATGATCACACAAATTACCAACTCCTCTAGGACACAGCAAAGGCAGTATTCAGAAGCAAGTTTATAGCTCTGAGTTTGCACATTACCAAATTGGAAAAATCTGAAACCAACAATTTAATGAGGCAACTAAAGCTCTTTGAAAAAAGAACAACAAGCCAAACCCCAATCCAGTAGATGGAAGCAAATAAAATTAAATCCGAATTAAATGAATTAGAGTACAAAAAAGAACTATAGAAAGAATTAACAAAACAAAAAGATGGCTCTTCAAAAAATAAAATTGACAGACCCTTAACAAATCCTATGGAATGGAAAAAAGGAGAACACATTCACATAAACAAACTCAAGAGAGGACAGTGGAAATATAACTACAGAAACAGCCAAGATTCATAATATATAAGGGGATACTTCTCAAACCTTTATACTAATAAGTTTGAGAATCTAAAAGATACGGACTAGTTTCTAGCAAATATTGACATGCCCAAACTTAACCAAGATGATTTAAAACAACAGACCCATATGAAGCATGGAAATAGAGCAGCAATAAGAGACCTCCCACCCAAGAAAAGTCCAGGACTGGATGGATTTACAGCTCAATTCTACAAGGACTTCAAAGCAAAACTCACACCAATACTTCTCCACCTCTTTAATGAAATTCAAAGCAAAAATTCACTATCACACTCTTTTTATGAAACCAGCATAACCCTCATCCCCAAACCAGGCAGGGACTCATCGAAAAAGAGAACTATAGACCTATTTTTTGATGATTATTGACAGAAAACTTCTCAACAAAATCTTCGCCAATCGACTTCAACAAGTCATGAAAAGAATCATACACCATGATCAAACAGGATTCATTTCAGGGATGCAAATCTGGCTCAATATATGCAAAGCAATATAATTCATCACATTAACAAGAGCAAGGATCAGAACAACATAGTTATCTCAATAGATGCAAAAAAAACATTTGACAAGATCCAACACCCCTTTATGATGAAGGTTTTGGAAAAACTATGAATCCGTGGAACATACATCAAAATAATAAAGGCTATATATGACAAACCTGCAGCCAGCATTATACTTAATGGTGAAATATTAAGGCCATTTCCTCTAAATTCAGGAATGAGACAAGAGTGTCGACTCTCCCCACTCCTCTTTAAACTAGTATTAGAATGCCTAGCTACAGCAGTAAGACAAGATGCAGACATAAAGGGGACCCAAATAAGGAAGAATGTGTAAAGCTCTCCCTCTTTGCAGATGACATGATCTTGTATTTAAAGAATCCCATGGACTTCCCTCCCAAGTTACTTGAGCTGATCAGAAACTTTGGCAAAGGAGCAGGGAATAAAATTAACCCTATAAATCAATGACTTTCCTGTATGCCAATAATGAGAAGAACACGGTTGAAATTAGGAAAACACCCCCTTTTATAATAGTTCCACAAAAAATAAAATAGTAGGAATGAACTTAACAAACGAGGTGAAGGAGCTCTATGACAAAATCTTTAAAACCTGAGAAAGGAAATTAAAGCAGAACTAAGCAAGGGGAAAAACCTCCCATGCTCCTGGATTGGGAGGATTACATCGTGAAAATGACAATACTGTCAAAGGCTAAGTACAAATTCAATGAGATACCTATTAAAATTGCAACCTCATTCTCCAATGAAATAGAAGAGGCAATCTAAAAATTCATATGGAACAATAAAAGTCTCTGAATAGCAAAAAAAAAAAAAAAAAAAAAAATCCTGAGT
>NW_027203029.1:0-116093 GCF_024711535.1 Dipodomys merriami
GGCAGCTGCCCCCTAAAGAGGAAAGAGTCAAACACTTAGCTTTCTTTAAATCTACTCCTCTCTGACCCCTCTTGATCAGGTTAAAATCACTTGTTTTCCAGAGGTCACTTCTAATTATCCCCACTGAATGCCAATGGCAAGGCTCTAGGGTGCCTGGATTCCCCTGGGATTCCTTAGGTGAAATTGTCTTCTTTCTCTCCCTGGAGAAGGGGTCTTGTTTCTTGCTCCACTCCCTATAGAATACCTAGAATGCTACAGTGAGCAGGGCTCCTTGGGAAAAAGACCACTGCTTTAGAGCAGAGATCTGTAAACTGAAGAGCCTCAGAGACCAGGGGCCCTGGGAATCTTTGGTCCTTCCTCACACCCCCATGTCTCAGTGTCATAATGCTTTTGTCTTTCTCTGTATGGCTAAAGTAGAGACCCCTGAAACTGAAGGCCAAATGTGGCTCCACAGGAGACAAATAGGAGAAAAATCCCAAGGAGGGTTATGGTGAGAACATAGGAAAAGGTAGGAAAAGCACACTTTGGACCTAAAGAAAAAGGATACAGATGCCTGTCACAGTGTTAGCATACTCTGGGAGTTGTCAAGACTGGAAGTTTAGGCCACAGGTCACGTGCAGCTTGGGGGATATTTGCTTCGTGAATGTGTCCTTATTTGTTTTCTTATATTTTCTGCTTTTCCTGGGTCTTCCCATTAGATGAAGCTGACCTATCTAGACCTCTCGACTTCCCTTCAGTGCCCTGTCTTGGAATCTACACATAAAACTGTACCTTGGCAGCCTCTACCATCTTGGCTGTGGCATCAGCGAGGATCTTGGCAGCACTCAGGAGCTTTCGAGAGTTCACCAGATCAGTCTCCCCTTCCGCATCAGCCTTGATGGCATTGACCAGATCAGAGGTGGCTTGGGCCAGGATGCGAGCCTGTCGTACCATTTCCCCTGAGAACATAGGGGAAAATCAGGGGATGGGATGAAGGGGAAAGGAAACTAGAGTAGATGAGGTAGATGGGGACTTTTAGAGAAGTGAAGAGACTGGAAAGTTATTGAGTGATTTTTTTTCTTCTGGGAAGGAGGAGAGTGTCCAATGTGTATTTTCTTTCTTTTAAATTGTTATAGAAGTGACATACAGTCCAATGGGTATTTCCAGCAAAATGTGTGAAGGCATCTAGAAATGAGGGCAGAGTTTCCCCTTTCTCTTTTTCTTTCCTTATATTCCTTATATTCCTTTTCACCAAGGACAGCTATTTAATTTCATTTCAGTGGTGCTGAGGTTTGAACTCAGGGCCTTGCCCTTGCTAGGCAGGCACTTTTCTTCTTGAGCTTACACCCCTGGTGCTTCCAGAACAAAGTCAAACACTGTTAGTCTTGGGCCCTGAACTTTGGACCTGGGCGCTGTCCCTCAGCTCTTCAACTCAAGAACTCAGAGCTTGGGGCTGGGAAGTTGGCTCAGTGGTAGATCGCTTGCCTTGCATGCCTGAGGCCCTGGGTTCGATTCCTCAGCACCACATAAGCAAAAAGAAAAAAGCCGGAAGTGGCGCTGTGGCTCAAGTGGTAGAGCACTGGCCTTGAGCTGAAGAGCTGAGGGACAGTGCTCAGGCCCAGAGTTCAGGCCCCACAACCGGACCAAAAAAAAAAAAAAAAAGAACTCAGAGCTCTACCACTTGAACCACAGCGCTACTTCCGGCTTTTTCTGCTTATGTGGTGCTAAGGAATCGAACTCAGGGCCTCATGCATACAATGCAAGCACTCTACCACTGAGCCACCTTCCCAGCCCTAAAAACTTCATTTAAAGAATTTTAAAGTCATTGACATTTGAATTCAGGGCCACACATTTGATAAGTAAGGGCCTGAGCTATGTCTTCAGCTCACCTGGCTACCTTCATCATGCCACTTTCCCCTTATTTTTGTGTATTGTTTGATAGGTTCTTGAAATGTTCCAAGGAAGGCAGCCCAGTGGACAGCAGGGAAATAGAGGTTTCTGAGATGCTAAACAATGAGCCTATGGTTGCATGGCTAGGAAGATCACCCTGTGCTGAGTCCTTTGGGGTGGGCAGTGGGGTCTGTAAGGGAATGTCCCAAGGGCTGGGGAATCTCACTAGGGTTTTTTGCCTTAGCAGGGGTGGATGTCCTTACCAGCATCACCCATGGAGCTGAAGATGTTCTCAGTGACAGTAAGGATGGTGTCAGTGGCCTGGTCATAACGGCAAGCAGGCCCAGCCCCTGTGGCATGGGCTTTCACATGCTGCAGCAGCTCATTCAGGGCTTGGGTAACAGCTGTGGCTGCTGCTCCTACCCCTCGCAACAGCTGCCCATCCTCTGTGGCTGCCTGGGAGGCAGACACACAGCCCTCCACAGCTTTGGCCACCAATCTTCCAGCCTCCACTAGCTGTTCTTGGCAGACAGGTGAGCTGATTGTAGGTGCCACTACCTGTGTGGAAACTGAGTGTCAGAGATGTAGGCAAGAGAAGAGAGCTGTAAGCAGGGTATGATGGATCATACCTATAATTCTAACTATTTGAGGTAGACACCAGAAGGTCTAAGGTTTGAGTTCAGCTTGGGCCAAAAGACCATAAGATCCCACCTTAACAAGTTACGCATAGGCAGTTCATATAGTCACTGCTTTGCAGGATACAGGTAGGAGGATCACAGTATGAGGCTAGCCTCAGGCCAAAAACTGTGACATCCTATCTGAAAAATAACCCAGAATGTGAAACAGAGGCATAGCTCAAGTGTTAGAGGTCTGAGTTCAAACCCAGTGCTATTAATAAAACAAAAGCAAGGCCAAGAGAGTGGAGAAACTGTGAGGTAGAGTACTTATGGATTTTCACAACTGACATTAGGATAATGAGGTCTCAAGAACCAAAGACTAAGCAAGAGGCTTACGTCTGTGTGGTAGTATCAGTCCCGGGCACAAGCTTCAGCAATGTTTGGGCTTACCTTGGTACAGGCCACCAGTTGGGAGGTGGATAGGGCACACTGTGTGGCTGCAGCAATAACCTGGGTCTGGAGACCTGAGTCCTCAGTGCGCTGGGCCACACTCTTGGCCTTGAGGACCAGGGCAGCTGCGGCACTTGCCACTGCCTTGGCTAGTTGCATTAGAACATCCTGTGAGAAAATGGCAGTTAGCATGATCTGAGATGGGGCTTGGGATCCAAGGGCACATCTCAGAGGCATAAGCTGCTTCATTATTCCCGGTAACTCCAATCAGAGGACAGAATATGGCAGAAGCAATCAGAACCTACCCCGAGCCCCTGCCTTGAGCACCCAGCAGAATAGAGACTCACCAAGGAACAAACCACCAGGAGAAATCAAACCTACACCAAGGGGAGAAACGCACGAGGCGGATACACTCGGACAGCGATGGGGAGGGAGGGACAATACTGATACAATGGGACAGGAGCTTGTTTTTCTCCATTTTTCTTCTCAATCTTGATTTGCAAGTAATCACCTTGGGGTTTTGGGAGCAACCCCCCATATTATTCTAACTGATCCTAACCTGGCCTGATCTAGGCCTCCCCATCTCCCATCATGTTCTGCTCCCTCAGAAATCTCAGGGAGATTCAGAAGCGAGTGTATGCGGCTCAGAAAGGATCAAGCTGGGAAGGCCCAGGCCAGAGGCCATTACCGTAGGGGAATCGGGGGGAGATCGAGCCCCAGCCCCTCTGGGTGTACATATCTGCATGGGAAATCCAGGATGAAAAGTCAGCTGAGATAACTACTATGGGTGGGGAAGAGGAGACCTGGGGCACACTGTCCTCAGGTGGTAACAGGGAGCTTCAAGATAGCCCCAAGCTGGGCAAGGGCTATACACAGGGACAACCCGCTACAAATATCATAATGAGGGCCAAGAGTATACTAGTAGGTTAGGTTTGGATATAGAAATTCTGAATTCTCATTCCCCAAAAAGAGATTAGAATTCCCAGTGTTATCCCTGGAAATAGGTTCAGGTTGGTTTGGAGGGGGTCAATTCACAGAAACAGGGCTTGGGAGATGGATTCAGGATCAAAGGTTATACCCTAGAAATGGGGGTTCTGGGCTTGGTAAGTCACCAACCTGGAAGTGGGGGTCAGTGTCACTCTCCCCAATTTGCTGCAACAGCTCCCCACTGGCCTGGCCCACGTTCCCAGCTGCTTGCAGCAGGTTCTGACGGGGCTGTGGAGAGTGAACACCTGTCAGAAGCTGCCCCATCCCTGCCTGTGTGCCCACAGGTCTCATAGGCCAGCCTGAAACTTGGATTTCCCTTTCTCATGGAGGTAGAACCCAGTGTTCCCCCTTATCCCTGCCCTTTGGCTTCTGACCTCAGCACTGGCAGGCTGTGCACTTCGCAGCAGTTCTGACACTGCCCCTGCAAGGCCCTTTGCTGCCTGCAGCAGGGGTCTGCCACTGCCACCTTCGTCTTCCAGCAGGGCAGCTAGCAGTTTCACCCCTCGGGACATCTCCGTCAGATTGGAGGAGATTGTGGTGACTGCACAACCCACTGCAGTGTAGTCTGTCTCTGCAGGATCCCCTGAAGGTAGGAAAAAAGCATACAACAAGGCAGGCTAGGCAATGGGTGAGTACATTGCCACACATCCAATTAGTCACATCTACGTCCTGAGATGCACACAGAGAACCTTCCATGAGTCAAAGTATAGTCATACACAGAGTCAGTCACATGCATGCTTGTGCCTGCTCATACTCCCTTGCCCCCAGCCTACCTGCTGTTAGGTTCACCACAGAGGCAGTACCAGCAGTGATGGCATCTACTTGGGAATGGATCTCATGCTTTGATTCATCCATCTTGTTCTTACGCCAGGCCTTAGAGGCCTGAGAGAGCAGGAAAAAAACTTCAGGAACTACTCTGATTTGGTTAGTCCCCTCTCTATTCCAAATCTCAGCTTCAGGATCACTGGCCTTCCCTCCATCCTATACTCACAGCATCCTGGCCAAGTGGGGGCAGAGTGTCAAAGTCATCCAGAGTGGCCTGGGCAGCCTGCACAGCCTGCATGCTGGAGTTGATGGTTCCAGTGAGAGCCTGCTGGGCTGAAGTCTAAAAGACAAGAGTAAAAAGGATTGGAATTGAATGTTTGGTGGAAATAGAAGGTAAGAAAAACCAACACTAGGGAGAGGAATATGAATGGGAACAAAGGAAAAGACTGCTAATTCCTGGCTTGGTCTGGTAGAGGGTCAGAAAAAGGCCTGGGTACCATAGTAAAAGCAAGGGCATGCTTACCAAAGGAGGCATGTGTCCTCGGTGCATCTGGCCACTGGTAATCTGCTGCTGGGCAGGTGGCATGCTGCCCATCTGGAAATTCTCAGGACCAGAGGCTCCAGAACGCATGATGGCAGGTAGAGCCACAGAACCATGCTCTACTTTCCCTATCCGGTTATATTGCTGCTGAAGAACTGTTGACCTGTAGACAGGATGGACCATGAAGCACATAGAGGGCTCCTTGTCACCACCCTACCCCCACTGCACCACCCTACCCCCACTGCACCACCCCTGCAGGGATCTGGGAGTTTGTGAGGTCTTGTTATAGTCTGGCCTGTAATCCTCACTCCCCAGCAGTCCTTGGAGACAAGTCTTGCTGTCTCTAGCCCTGAGGTATGCGGTCAGCCCAACTCCCTTCCTACTTTTTTGGTGATACTGAGTCCTCCAACATGGTAGATTCCTCATCTCCCTCCAACCCAAAGTGGTCCTTGCTTTTTTTCTGTGGAAAAAAGAGGGAAGAATTGAGTCACTTAAGGAAGAGACAGTGGGAAAATGTAGCTTCTTCTTTCCAGTCTGTCATTTTCTACAACATAGGCTCTGTTTTTCAAGGTCTGGCTTTGGGAGGGGTTAGGGAGCAGAGGCAGTGTTTACCTTCTTAAGGATGATATCGATATAGCCGGCAATGAGCTGGGCGATCTGCTCCCCCTCCGTTGTCTGTACTGAATAGTAGCCATCTTGATAATCTCCAAAGTCCTAGGATAACAAAGCAAGGGCTCAGCAAAGAAGCTAGAATCTCCCCAGAATGAAAACGGGGAGTGAGGGAGGCTCAAGGTTGAACTGCTGAGGCCGTCTTTCCATATCACCTTCCAAAGGTGAGAAGCAGCCCACCTTTCTTCAACTACCTATTTCTTTATTTTCCCCTTTGAAGAAACAAATTTGATTTCTGAGGAGTGGCCTTTCTGCCTCAAAGTTTCAAGTACATGTCTTTAACTCTCTCTCCTTCAATGATAAATTACTAGGACACAGACATTTATTTTCAAGTGATTATACATGAAGGTTGGCAACAGTATCCAAAATGCAAAAATAGCAATTGCTTTAATTCCCACTTTCATTGTTGTGGTACTCTCAAAATACTAAACCAGAGGGGAAATCAACTACAAACAGTTGCTGCTAACAAAGGGAAAGCAAGCCAGGCACAGGTGGCTCACACCTATAATCCTAGCTATTCAGGAGTCTGAGATCTGAGAATCGAAGTTCAAAGCCAGCCTGGGCAGGAAAGTCCTTGAGACTCTGATCTCCAATTAACCACCAGAAAATGGGAAGTGGTGCTGTGCCTCAAGTGGTAGAGCACTCACAGTGAGCTGAAGCGCTGAGGGACAGTGCCCAGGTCCAGACCAAAAAAAAAAAAAAAAAGGGAAGGCATGCTTTTTTCTCCCAACCTACTCCCCAATATTTGCTGTAATCTCAATTTGCTGATTACAGTTTATTCTGTTGACTTTCTTTTTTTGTGGTGTTGGGGACTGAACCCAAGGCTTCACACATGCTAGGCAAGTAAGTGCTCTAGCACTGAGCTAATTCCTATCCCTCTGATGAGTTTAAAGAGTATGCTCATCGCCTATTTCATTGAAGCATTACTTACTTTCTAGGATGGTTTCTCCATCTACTCTGACCTCTACATTCCTGTAATAGTTCCAGAATTCTCCTTTGTTCTAGAGTCCTACACAGTGCACCAACTCCATGGCAGAAGGAAAGAGCTGTAAAGACTTTTCATAATGGAGCTACAGACTTACCAGTGTGAAGCTCTTGGGGGAGGCAGCCCAGCGTTTGATGTTGGTAAGGCTCCACTCCTGGATCACCTCCTTGGTCTTCTCATCCACACGCATCACACACTCTTTAGTGATGCCCAGAAGCCTGGGTACTAGCTTGTTCTTCCCTTTCATCTTTTCCTGTGAGGTAAAAGTTAGTTTCAGCATTACAGAAGTTGAATGCAAGATGAATGGTCCAGATCAGCTCCATATCGGAAGGGGATGCTGAGGTAGCCAGGAGGGCTAAACTAGGGTGTCCACAAGTGAGCCTGGGACAAAGCTGGATTGGGGGAAAAGAAAAAAGTAGTAGTGGTCAGATAACAAGCAGGTTTTCACATGGTCAGAGCAAGGCAAAGACTGGGCCTCTAGGGAAATGGTAGATAAGTAAATGAGGGCAGAGTGAGAGACTTTCCAAAAGATCAGAAAGGGCAAGAGTGAGCAATGGGGAGAGCAGGGAGAAGGGTCTAAAACCCACCTTGACCAGGAAAAAGGAGACGCCATAAGTCTTGAGGGAACGAGCTAGCTTCACATAGCGTACTTTGGCCTCGATCTCACTCATCTGCCCACAATTCTTGTGTGCCTTTGCGGATGAAATGAGGAAAGATTTAGTGAACTATGAGGGACATCATCACAGTTAAGGAATCAAGGTGCAATATTATGGGGACACAGAAAGGCTCAGGAGTGCAAGAGATGAGAAGGTAGGATGGAGGCTGGCCGGGGATATGCAGAAGCGATGACTCAAAGGACATGGTTAAGGAAACTGCAGCCATTCTGGAAATATGAATAGGTAGTTAGGGGTAGAAGGTCAAAGAGAAGGCTTTTTTGAGCTGAGTTCATCAGAGTGGGGATAATACCTTACATCTGAACAAAGGTTTTACTGTCAGTCAGGTATACTATTCCATTTGATGCTCCTATCAGTCTTATGATGGACAAGACTATTATCCCACACTAGAGGTAAGCAAAAGCAGTGATGGAGCTGAGACTAAAACCCAGGTCTGTTTTCTTGGCACAGGACAGGTGGAAGAGCAGCTTGGAAGGTGAGCACAGACAGGGAGGGAGGCAAGAAGTCCACTTAGCCAGTAGGATCAAGCAGCAAAGCTCCCAGGTCATCCCAGACTTTCCCCTACCCCATTCACCTGGAAGATCTTACGCTCTCCCTTCTGCTTCACATACTCCTTGGGCAGGAAGTCCTTCAGGCTATACCAGAAAAGGGAGGGTCAGCATGTAGTGGACAGCATCAGGGGACATGTGGGCCATGAACTGTGGACGTAGGGGTGTGAGGAAATGTCTAGGACAGTGTTATCTCTGGGTAGAAAGATGGACTCTGAGAGAACTGGCTCTGGATCGTCTACTGAAATACAGATGACTTAATAGGAGCAACTGAATGTGACCTGTGTCTCTCTCTGTGTGAGAGGGAACTTAAATTAGAAGCTCAATCCCTGAAGAAAAGGCCAAGAGTACTATTTCAGAGACAAGAGGGAAAGGAAAAAAAAAACTCTCTAAGATAATCATGCATTTAGGAAATTACAACAAAACAAAACACCAACACTCTGTATTCTAAAAAATACCAGTGGGTGAGACTTGAGAGATCTCTTAATCTCATGTTCCCTGTGAGGAAACTGTTATTCTATTTCTCTCTGGCTACTGTAACAAAGTTCTTTAGAGATAAAAAAAAAAAAAGATGTTACAAGGAAGTGGGCAGGGACAGAGATAAGAGACTATATTTATAGTCCAGTGGGGCCAGTAAGGAGACAAAAGATGATGGCTGCTGAAGGGATAATGACCCTATGTACATCAAGCTCTAGTGTCTTAGAAGAAGAAATATGGAGAGAAGGCCTAGGATGAAAACAGGCCTACTGGGTCACAATGGTAGGGAGTTGCAGGCCATTACATGATTGTGGGTCACTCACTCGAGGAAGCCAGCCTTGTGCTTCTGCTCGTTGTGGGGCCCAAATTGGATCTGGCATTGGAAGCCAGCAAATTCACAGGCCTTGTCAAAGGAGACAGGGTGGGAGCCATTCAAGATGTCATCTCGTGCCTAGAAAGCATAGGATAAGGAAGGAATGTTTTGTGGGTACAGGGATAGTCTTCACCTCACAATGTTTCTTCTCTTCCCTCACCTGTCTTAACCCAACTAAATCTCCATACCTGTACATAAAGAAGGTTCAGCTGTACAGGGTCCCGAGAATCCACATTCTGGTCTGAGTAGAAGAACTTTCTCCGCAGCAGCAGTGTCTCATGCTCCTCTACTCCCTGTTCCCTCAGTGTCCGGCCGTGGTCCAGCCAGTTCACTGCGATAGAGAATGCCCTCAGTGCCAAACATCCATATCCCCTCTGCTATCTGGTGTCTGAATTTTTGTTCACTTTACCTTCTCTAAGTTTCCTGCCTTCTCTGAGTTTTTGTTAATTTCCCTTCTTACCTTTAAGTTCCATGAGGACAGAACTTTTGGTTTATGACTAATGTATTCCCAGTGTATAAAATGGCACCTTTCCTAAGAAGGTGCAGAGTAAATGGAATAGAATGGCTGTTCATCCCACTCACTCTCCTTTTCCAATGCCTTCTCTTTTTCTAGTTCTGCTTACACTCATCATCTGTGTGTAATTTCTGCTTTAATTTCTCCATCTTCTTCTCATCTCGCAGCAGTGTCTTGTCTTTCCGTAATGTCCCTGTCCCTTCATCCTTTTTCTCTTCCATCAGTTCTCGAACCAGCGAATATTCATCATGATTTGTGATGCCTGGGGGGACAGCGATAGTTTGGTAATCTCTGGATTACTGAATCTAAATCTTTTGGCACAGATGGAGCTTCCTGGCTCCAGCCCTCAGTCCTACCAAGCTCCCTTACCAATGCGTGCACAGATGGTCATGAGCATGTCAGTGACAGTCTTGGAGTCATCTACCATGATAGTCTTCACAGTTCCATCTAGCATCCGGATCTTCAAGGGTCTCTGTTTCTTCCTATATTCCATGGTGTCCTGTTGGGATTGAAAAAGAATGTCAGGGCCTACTTATGCTAGGGGTATTACTTCCTTTTGTACATAGCCAGGGTGAAGAAAGTGAATTGTTGAAGACTATAATAGTTTGTTCAAAAGCAGGGCATAATGACTGCTAATAACAGAGTACAACTTAGGGGTACTGAGGGTATTGCTTTAGTAGTAAAACATTACTTTCCCCCCCCCCCCCAAGTCCTGGGGCTTGAACTCAGGGCCTGGGCACTCTCCCTGAGCTCCTTTTGTTCAAGGCTAGCACTTTACCACATAAGTCTCAGCATTACTTTGGCTTTTTCTGTTTATGTGGTACTGAGGAATTGCACCCAGGGCTTCATGCATACTAGGTAAGCATTCTACTATTAACACATTCCCAGCCTCAATTACTTTTTTTTCTAAAAAAATAAAAAAGAACCAGGCACTGATGTCTCATGCTTGTAATCCTAGCTATCCAGGAGGCTAAGATCTGAGGATTACGGTTCAAAGCCAGCTCAAACAGGCAAATCCATGAGATTCTTATCTCCAGTTATCAACAAAGCCAGAAGTGGAGCTGTGGCTCAAGTGGTAAAGTGCTAACTTTGAGCAGACAGTTCAGGGACAGTGCCCAGGCTTGGAGTTCAAGCCCCAAGATTGGCAACAAGGGGAAAAAAAAAGGTAAGACAATAAGCAAAGCTGGGCACTGGTGGCTCACGCCTGTAATCCTAGCTCTGAAGAGACTGGGATCTGAGGATCATGGTTCAAAGCCAGCCTGGTCATGAAGGTTTGTGAAATTCTTATCTCTAATTAACCACAAGAAAACTGGAAGTGATGCTGTGGCTCCAAGTGATAGAGCACTAGCCTTGAGCATAAGCACTCAGGACAAGAGCCCAGGCCCTGAGTTCAAGCCCAATGACCAACCAAAAAAAAGCAAACAAACAAGCAAACAAATAATGAGGGGAAGGGTCTGAGACAACAGATGCAGGTATTGAAAAAAGGTGGGACAGGGAGAGCTGATGGAAGAGGGTGCTAGTGATATTTGAGGAAGTGTTACTTACCCCATTTCGGAGCATGTAGTAATCCAACGCTTTCCCAGCCTCCAGCCATATACCCTTTTTGGGGTCATCATCTGACAGAAAGAGCCCAAAGTCGCTAGCTAAAAGAGAAGAATGATCATCTTAGACTTAAGAAGATCTCACTGTGGCTGAAAGACTATAGCACGTTGTCCCTTAATATTTTTCTCATGACCCTGGGCCTAAAGAGGAAGAAGGGGCTTGGAGCACAGACCTGCGGAGTAAGTAGGCTTAAGCTACTATGGAGTCATCTCTCAAGGCTAAGAGCCTGGAAATTAGAGGACTACCACCCAGCCACTTGGATAGCCAGACTCACGGGGGCCAGCCAGGGCCTCTGGAATACGCTCACGAATGATGCGGCAGGCGTCATACACCATCGTAGATGGCTCGAATTGCATCGTCTTCACAACATTGCCAATGCTGATCTTCAACGAAAGTGCGACCATGGTGGCAGCTTCTGTTCTCCAGCCTGGCTATACCTGGTCTGTGGCATTCATTAGAACATTAGAATATAGTCTCAGTGGAGGAGAAAAGGCTCCCTAGACAGTGCAGTCCCTGGGAGGGGAGTTTTGAAAGGGACTCAGCAAAACAGAGAGTAATGATGCTGAAAGATTATTTATACTAAATGGACCAGTCCTGACCATTTAAGACATCTGGAGAAAGGCTGGTCTATAGGATTCAATAGCAGGTCTGAAATGCAGTGTCACTTGAGGACACTGCCCTGCCTCTACCACTGGAATGTGTGCCTCTTTCTTTCTTCCAAGTGTCTCTCTTACTCTCTTGTTCCAGCTCACCTCCTTTTCTAGCCCTGCTCCTGCCTTGTTTTCCTCTTTTCCTGGGTCAGTATTTTTCTTTCTGTCTTCTACTTGTCTTGCTGGCTTTTTCCTGCCTGGAATTTTCAGCTTTTCCTGACTCATCATGTGACCTACCCTCTCATTGCTTTAGCCTCCTTCACTGTAAAATGAAGACATTATATGAGATAATTCCCAAGGGTTCCTAAAGCCTGCAAACAACCTCTGGCCAGCTTGGCTGACCTAATACTAGCTGTTCTGGCCATTCAGGCCTACTTCTGCCCTAGCTTTCCTCCAATCTGAGAGGCAGGACATTTTCCCTAGGAGCTGAGAGCTGTATCTAGCTTCCTGGCAGTCAAAGAATCTCTGTTGAAAAGGACCTCAAAATTATCTAGCCAACTCTTTGGGAAAATGGATCCTGGGAGAAGAGAGTTTCAAGGTAAGTCAGAGTCCAGTCCTTCTAACTCAGTCCTTGTTCCTTCCAAGTAACAAAGTTGGTACTCAGCCTTGCTCCTAATTCTCTCTCCTCTTCAGCAAGTCCTTCTTAGACTGCCCTCCACCTTGGCTATCTCCGGACAATGTTGTCAGTACAGCTCAGCATATGTAGGTCTTATCCCACTCCTGACATGACCCCTTAGTACGCTGGAGGAACCACTGTAGGCGGCAGGTAGCACACAGGCCTCAAGAGGCCAAGTCTGCTCAGCAGGTGATAATGTGACCCAGAGTGACACAAGGATCAGGCGTCTCTTAACTAAGAGAATGGGTAAACCCAGGTGACCCACTGCCTTCTAGCACACTGCTAGCTCAAGGTGGGGTGGGGGCAGGGAGAACAGGACTGAGGAAAGTTGGGATAGAGGTAGGGTATCAGGATACAGAAGGCATTTAAGAACCGAAAAAATAGGAAGGAAGAAGTGAAGTGGTCCTGTGAGGTAAGGTAGGTAAAGTGGAGAGTTCTAGGAAAAATAGGTAGGAGATGTGGGAAAGATCTGGATCTTTCTGGCCATTTCTAACATATGAACAGTCTATAATCTCAGAAGAACCACAGCTCATTCTCTATCTTTATTTCAAATGAGAGGACCCTCCCAGTTTATCCAGTTCTAGCTCTCTACTCCCTCCCCATTCCTAGAGTACTTCTCCCATTAGTGGAACAGACCTGGCTGTGGGCTGCTGACCACAGAAGACAAGAGCTGAAGCGCCAGTGAAGCCAAAAAGTCAGAGGATCTAGAACAGGACTGAAAGGATCCTTTACCCTAAGCTGAAATGCCATGTCTTCCCCCCATTTCCTCCGGACATATGGACACCCACTTCTTCCTCAGAAACTTCTGGTGAGACCCCGATAACCCAATAAGAGAGCTGAGTCATGCCTACCCTAACTCTCAGGCTGGTCCTGAGTGGCCATTAGTTACTGGGGTGGTGGTGGTGTAGGGAAACATGGAACTGAATAATTGATCAGTAAATTGGAGATTATGATGGCATAGAAGGCCTCTGGAAATATGTAAGTAGAAGCTGATTCCTGCCCAAGCCTAAGAACAGGGCTCCCCTTCCATCATGTTTTCTGGAACAGCAACAACACTCCCCCCCCCCCCAAGTCCCCCTCCCAGGGAACTCCTCCTCCCTCAATACATTCCTGAGATGCATTCCGGAGGAGTTGGGCAATTGGAGGGGGGTGGGGTGGGAATAGAGGACAGCAGGTCAAATCCCAGCAAGGAATGGAATGTAAACTTATTGGAACTAAGGAATTTGGGGGTACACCGAGAATACAGTCAGTGCAGATACCCACAAAGGAGCAGGAAGATAAGGAGTTACAGAGAGGGATAAAGAGCAAGAGAAAAAGCTGAAGACAGTGAGAATGTAAGAGGGTTGGGGGAATAACACTCAGTCTGTTACCAAATTTGGCCTCTGAGTCCGCAACCGCGGAGGGGAGGGGGGTGGAGTTGTGGGTGAGACTGACATATCCGGCCTCAGGCTGCTGGAGGCTCATTTAGGGCTGGACTGGGCAGCTGAAGAGTCGGACCTGACTTCCTCCAACACAGCCTCTGTACATCCCATGTACACACATTCTCTCCTATGCTCCCCAGCCTGTACCCAGAGCTCTTTCCCACAGAGCTACCTACACTGTCTCTATATAGTTTGCCTTCAATCTCACAACCGGTATGCAGATGGATCTTCTTCCAGAGACCCCATCCCACTCACACAGCTTTCCCACAAATAGAACTTCATCACAATCACATTAGGCTTCAAGATCTAGGCCTTCAACCTCTCTCCTTCCATTATGTACATTTTCCCTCCATTCTCCCAGCCAGCATTCCTTGAGGAACTTCTGTGGGAAAGGCCCTGAGCCAAAGTTTTGGTGGGATGGAAACCAAGATGAGTAAGCCAACCTTTGCCTTCAGGGGGCTGCCAGTCCCCCAGCGGGGTGGATAAACAAAATGCACAGTTTGTGTAGGAGCCCACATGTGGGCTCAGGAGAGGTTCCTTTATGTTAGGGAAGTGGGACCAAAAATTGTCTATGAAGGGTGTCATTTGAGGTTAGGATTAAAAAAAAAAGGTAATAAGAGCCATATTATCTGTCCTTTATTTACTATATGTAGATTGCATTGTATACATAATTTCAGTTAATTTTATAACAACTCTGCAAGGTAAGTATTGTTTTCATTTTTATAGATCAGTAGACCAAGGGTCAAGAAAGTGAAATACTTGTTCAAAGTAGCTGACCAAGCAATCAATTGTGAAAGCCAGGATCCGAACCGAGGTCTCTCTGACTTCAAAGCTCAAGCTCCTTCCATTAGGCCAGCCGGAGATAAGTCAAAGGTATCATTCTAGGCAGAGAGGTTAGCACAAGCAAAGGTGAAGAAGCAGGAAATCATGAAGGCACACTCAAGGAAGTGAGTAGGCAGGCTGATTGAAGCACAGGATACCTGCAGGCGATGGAAAGGCACAGGAGGCATAGAGAAGAAAATGAGGAATTTGACCTATTTGAGAGCAACAGGAGATGTGAGTAGAGAAGGGACACATAACCAGAAATGGACTATAGCAAAATAACTTTGAAGATGGGTTAGGACACTCTATTAGTAAAAGATGTAATAAAACCAGAATTACAGTGGTAGAGAGGATGCTGCCACTCAGAAAAAAAAAATTAAGAAGTAGAACTGACAAGAATCTGGTGACATTCTGATCTGTCAACCTTCAGGAACTAGAGCAAAAAGTTAGCCTAGGGTCCCATAGCTTCCTATCATCATCAGCCACTCATTAGCTAGGGCAGCTTGAGTTTAGATAACCAACTGGTAACAGGGGAAGATCCATGCTGCTATGAGGCTATGGGAAAAAGCATGGGATATGGCTAATAGCTAGGTAGGGGCATGGGGCAAGGAAAGGGGAAGACAGGGTGTAGAAAAAGACTGAAAAAGATGGTGGTAGGAAAAAATAAATATATGATTGTCACTGGATCAGGCTGGGAAAGATGAAGAATGACTACATAAATAGTGACTAAGTCAGGGAATGCTGGAGTGAGGTCAGAGGCCACTTCAGGCTACAGGGGTTTGGAAAGAGATGGGAATGTGATAAATACCAAACTAGGCTGAGGTGAAGGATTGATGGACATTGGTAGGGCCTAAGTAATACTGTAGTTGAGATGGAGGGAAAGATGACTTGAGTTATATAGTCAGTGGCTGAATCAGGATGGGCAAGAGATAATGCTGTGGTCAGTGACAGGGTCAGGCTGAGAGTGAAAGGGGGTGTGGTCAGTAGCCTGGTTGGGCGTGGGATCAGAAAGACCCAGTTTCCTCTTGGGTCTCATTTCCTCTTTTCTGGTGGGGGTTGGGGGAAGGGGAGCTACAAGCAGATTAAGAAATAAAAGAAGGCTCAGAGATATACATAGCTGGGGTTAGGGGTATTCAGTAATGACCAAGTAGTATTGCAAGTATATGAGTAGGTAGAAATGGTGAGAGTGCTTTATGGTTGTGGAAAAGCTTGAAGTTGGGTGAGGGTAAATAAGATCGGTGCATGGGAGGCAGGCTGTGGTGGGAGACAGCAAAGAATGGATGGTAAGATGAGTAACATGGGAGTTAAAAGCAAGGGACCTATCTATCTCTAAGTATGGAGAGTGTGCAATGCAGAGCCAGGATGAGAGTTGGAAAGGAGGGCATAGTATTTAGATAATATAAGGCAAGATGAAGGGAAATGGGCTAAACTGTAACAGGATTCAGTCATCCCTTCACCCCTGGTTGGCTCCCCTCTTAGTCATCGGTTTCTTCTTCCTGTCTCCTACTTGTGACCTTATAAATCTCCTGCATACCTTAGGCCTTGTATATTTCCTGGGTTACTGTCCATTTCTCTCCTCCTATCTCGATAATAACTAGTCCAGCTAGTCCAGGAATCCCCTGGCCTCCAATGGTGGTGGCCACAGTAAGAGCCTTGGACTTAAGAGAATGAAATAAACAAACTGGAATCCAAGGAGCCTGAAATTCTAGCTGAAGCCTGGAACATGGGTCTGAAACTGGTTTGTCATTATTCTGGATAAAAGAACCCCCTGTCACCACAGAGGAAAAAGGGACCTCATCACAAAACAAAGGCATTTACTTGTTGCTAACCTCTAAATTTTTACCTGCTCAAGGTCAACTTCTCCGACCTAGACAACAATCCATAAAGTTACCTCTAATTCCCAATATTAACCTGTACTCTTAATTTGTTTCCTGATTCTGTAGAACAGTTTTGGCATTCATCCCTTTCTTTTAGTAGACACCCATACCGAGCTAATTTTCACCTGTAGGACCACACCAGATCCCTCAGCTCTGAAGCTCATTTGTAACTAGATTCCAAACATCTCTTCAGTTTATCCTCAATACTGACCATGACAGTGGACTGAAACCCCTAAAATGACTTCTAACCTAATTCCTTCCTTAACCTAGTCATGTACGTTTTTACTCACGCTAGCCACTTACTCAGAAAACAAGTGATTTAAATGCCAAACTAAACCTATTCTAAACGTCTGTCTAAACGTCACCTACACAAAACGGACCTGACACAACTCAAGGTTTAGCCTAACTTCTAGAGTGACCCTTGACTCCTCAACCCAACACAACCTAATCCCAAACTCACCCAAAGCTTTCCGAATTTACAGACCCGCTATCAGCTAACCCCAAAGCCTACCCCCGCCCTGTGCCTCACTCCATCTCATTTCTCGCCCTCCCCAAAACCTGTCCCAGGCGGAGAACTGCTCCCAGAAAAGGGCTTGGGCTTGCTTCTCCCCAGATGGCCTGCTTAGCTCCAGGCCCCAGTCGAGACACACTGGACCCTGACCTTTCAAACGGAACACGCAGGAGAGTCGGGGACCCCGCCCGCCCTCCCGCCCGCCTCCCGGGCCGGGCCCCACGGCCCCACCCCGAGGCTCCAGCTCGGCCGGGTCAGGCCTACCTGCGCTGCCCGGCTCTGTGCCCCGCCCGCTGGCCCGCTATCCCGCTCGCTCTCAGGGTCGTTCTCCGGCTCCGACCTCGCACTCCCTTCGACACTCTCGGTCACTTCCGTCCCGGGATCGTCCCCCACCCGCGGGCGGCGCCCTGGGCCCGCGCACTAGGACCGTGGAGAATGCAGGAAGCTGCTATGGCCCCGGCTCTCGACGCTCGGGAGCCCGCCGAAGACTCGCAGCCCCTCCCCGGCAGGAAGCCAGGGTGCGGCGAATCCGGAGTCAAGCCCGCACGACGCCCGAGTTCCCTTTCAGGCTCTTAATTCTTCCTTTTTCTAGCTCGGGGCGCAGGCGGAACCGGATCCCCCCCGAATCCCCGCCCTGGGGGTGGTGAGGAGGCCACAGGGACATCCCCGTCATTTGCATAGCCTCCGGGACGTGGCGCCAAAAGGCTCCGAGGCCACTTCCGGAGTCGGCACGGACTACAAGTCCCAAAATGCCACGGGGCCGGGAGCGTCATTTCTGTTGTGCTGGAGGCTGAGAAAAATCCTGGCTTGGAGGTAGCTCCGGCTGCTGAGCCTCCGCTAGGCCCCCGGCGGGGCAGGACCCCCACCTCTCCGAAGAGGGAGCCGAGGTGAGGGGAGATGGACACTTACACCGAGGGTCGTGCCTGGGAGTCGGAGGCTGAGCCCGTGAAGGCTTGAACGCGTTTCTGCTCCTCCTTTCCATAGATGTCCCAAATGGAGATGACATTGGACTCTGATGACCAGGACCTGCTGGGCTTCCTGCTGGAGGAAAGCGGAGGTTTGTGGGCTGTGCCTGACCAGGCCGTGGAGGCTCCATCCGATGCGGCCGTGGAGGCTCCGCGGGACTGGGCGCTGTCACCTTCTGAGGTGGGTGGGCCTTCCGAGTGGGGAAGTTCGCCGATCGGTGAGATTGGGGAGATGAATCAAGGCCTGTGAATTTGTTAGAACTCCATGCAGGCTCTGAGCGACTGGGAGGTAGAGGATTTGCTGAATTGCCTTCTGAGCCCCCAAACATCTTCGGACGTTCTCAGCTCTTCCGACTCATCTCCAGTCCACCACGATCACACCTACTCCCTCCCACAGGAACATGTCTCCACAGATCTAGGTAAGTCTAAAATAAGTGAAATTTTTGGGGAAGGCCATAGCTGACGGGCCTGACTAGCTCTACTTTCCCCTTTGCAGACAGTGGCAGGTGCGGAGAGGAGGAGGCCTGGATGACGCCACAGCAGGTAGAGGAGCCAGCAGAGCAGGTACTTGATTTGGTCTTCAGGATTATTCATTCCCACATGACATGGGTGGAGCCAGGAATCCTAATTCCTCCCTGAATCGGACGCCACTCTACTACTCACTTCCCCATTACTCCCAGGAGATTGCTGGGCTGATGCTGACTGAGGAGGAGAAGAGCCTTTTGGAGAAGGAGGGGCTTATTCTGCCCGGGACACTTCCTCTCACTAAGGTAAGGCTCTCTTTGGTGAAGCAAAGGCTGGAGGGAGATTGAGCTCCAAGTAGGTTCATATCATGTCAGTTACTTGGAAAAGGACCTAGATTGGGAAATTTACCGAATTTGTTGCTAATAGGAAACTAGGTAGGTCAGTATGCTAGTGTGGCTTGCATGTGTTAAAACACTTGGTTATTGGAGCACTCAAAGAGAAGCTGAGTGTCTCTTCATCAGGGAAGCTGTAGAAGGAATTTCTGCATTGGGAAGATTGAGTACAAGTCACCTTCTGATTGCTTCATCCAATTTCCTGATACCCCTTTTCTCTCCATTTTCTCTCAGGTGGAGGAACAAATTCTAAAACGAGTGCGAAGGAAGATTCGAAACAAGAGATCTGCTCAAGAGAGTCGCAGAAAGAAGAAGGTGTATGTAGGGGGTTTAGAGAGAAGGTAGGAAAGGGAGAAGGAAAAAGAACTACTTGGAAACATTAAGTTTTCAAAGGGCTATAACCCTATAAACCTGTTATCTATCCCTCAGGGTTTTGAAATACACAGCCCAGAATCAGGAGCTACAGAACAAAGTACAGCATCTAGAGGAACAGAATCTGTAAGCAACCCTCCAAATCTTCCCCTTTAATGTCTTTAATCCTCCTTTAATCCTGCTTACTCTTGATTTCTAACTGGGGAGCTCCAAATGTAAGGTCTGGTACTTGGCTCTTACTGAGTCTGTGATTCCAAGAAGCTCATAGTAATGGGGAGTAAGTTTATAAGCAGCTAAATGTTTAGTACCAAGAAAGAGAAAGGGTAACAAAGAAAAACCTCATGGAGCAGGTAGGGTGAGAACAGTAAGAGTGCTGGGTGAGGAAAGCATTTGGGTTAGAGAATATAATAGTTGGATTTGGCTGGAACTCTAACACAAGATGAGTTGGGCCAGAAGGTGGGAAATGGAGTACCTGGTGAGGAGTTTGTGCATAGATGATCAAGCATTGGAGAACTATTGAAGGAGAACTACAAAGGAGTTTAAGACAGGATAGAGAACTTAATTTTGTTTTGTTTTAATGAGGAACTTCAAGTATTCTGTCCACAGTGAAAAGTAATCATTTGCAGAAATGGGAAAGTAAGAGACAGAATCCACTGCACTGATGGAGCAGGTGGCATTAACATGGGGGGTTCATTGTGGTTCAGGATGCCAGGTTGAGGGATAAGGCCTAACCACTGTCCCTTTCTTTCTTTAGGTCCCTTCTAGATCAGTTGAGGAAACTCCAGGCCATGTTGATTGAGATATCAAACAAAACCAGCAGTACCAGCAGCTGTGTCTTGGTGAGGATGGTAATGGGAGGAGAGATCCTTTTTAGGTGGTCAGGACTGGGGTATAATCTAGAGCCTTTCTTTATCTCCTTTTTTCCCTGTACTCTAGGTCCTACTGTTCTCCTTCTGCCTCCTTTTTGTACCTGCTATGTACTCTTCTGACACAAGGGGGAGCCTGCCAGCTGAGAATGCTGGTAAGACTTCAGGATACCTTTAAGGCATGGGCTACGGGAGAGTCAGTCCTAGGCTCTTTCTTGATTGTCTCCTGACAATTCTTGTCTCCTCAGTGTTGTCCCGTCAACTTCGTTCCCTGCCCAGTGAGGACCTTTACCAACTGGAGATGCCTACCCTGCAGTCAGAGGTACCAAAGGACAGCACAAGCCAGTTGCTGTACAGCTCAGATCATGTGTTCCAAGCCCCTGGCAACCTCTGCCTGCTGTACTACATGCCTGAAGCTCCTCAGGCTGCGCCTCCCCTGCAGTGGAGGGGGAGTGACCTCTTCTCAGAGTCCCCCTGGCCAGGTCCCATTCTTCTCTTGCAGGCAAATGTCACAAAAAAAGGTGAAGGGCTCCTTACCTATGGCCCCTCATCAGTCATCTTGCAGGGAAGATACTCAGGTTAGATATAAGGATATGAGGAATCAACAAGAGCCTGGGGAACTCCATCTGTGTTCAATGAGTGGCGGAAGAGGGCTAGTCTTTGCTTCTATGCCATTAGGATGCCTGAGGGCTCAAAACACACTACACTTGCTACTGGCTTTATGGATTTTTTTATTTGTATTTGTGTGTCTATTGCCCTATGAATGGCGGCACCTGGGGAAATCAAATGACTGAATATTTCATGCAGTGAGGGAAGGGGATGGAAAGAAATAAATAAGTGATTTTGATTCCTGGATCACCCTCAGCCCCTCTTTACTGGCACAGTTGGGTGGGGCGAAGGGAAGGGGCATGATTGTCCTGGAGGCTCAGGGCTGCAGGAGTTTGGGGGGTGGGGTTTAAAGGAGAAATACCAGGTTCATTCTGGACTTAAGTTTGCCAAGGCTCCCTTTGGTCCACATTTAGGCCTTGGGCTTAGTCCCTTGCTCTGTCCAATTATTGGCCTTCCATCTTTTTTCTGCTGCTGCTGTTGCAAGGCCAGCTGCATGGCCCAGATGCTCAGTGGCCGCATATAGGCCAGTGAACGGAAGACTCGCTGCTGGCAGTATGCCTCTGGAGTCTGGAAAGCCAGGCCTAGACGTTCCCACACAGTGCGATAGCAGCCTTCAGCTGTCTGGAAGCCCTCCCAAGTCAAGCCCTGTGGGGAGAGATGGAGGTCAGATATATAAATAAGCATCACTACTTCAACTGGAACGATAGACATAGTAAGGTCTTTGCTCTCAGGGAGCTCCTCGCTGGTAGGGGATAGAAACTTGATTATAGACAGAAATTTGAAGTAGGAGGTAGAATGCATACCAGGGAAAAAAAGGTTAAGGCTTTATGGATGGATAAGATGGCACTGAAGAAGTCTGGTAGCTGAGGAAGGTACAAATGATAAGGAGATGGGGAAGGAAGTACATTACCTCTTGGATCATGGTGGCTGCCAATCCATAGACCACACCCACCCAGACTTCATCAGACTGCACACTGGATCTATCAGGGACACCATGTGGCTGCATCCCATTCACAGCCCCCATGGCTCCCCCGGCAAAGGCCTGGACATTGAGCTCAAAGATGGTTTGGAGAGCACGGACCACATGTGGAATAGGAAATACCTGAAGGAACCAAGGGCAAAGGCAGAGATTTATTCCCGTGCACTTCCAACCTTTGGGGAGAACCCACCTTTCTGGTTCCTCACCTCAGTGTCCCCTTCTCCTAGTCCACAGGCCCTCAGGAACCACTGTCCAGCACATTGGTCAGACATGATACTACGAGACTGAGGATGAGAGCTGCTATCATAGTTGTAATAGCGGCCTGGAGTAGAGGAAGGTCAAAGTAAGGCTCTTGGTGTCCCTAAGACTGTAAGCTCTTTTACTCAGAACTGGGTGCTGATGGCTCATGCCTATAGTCATAGCTACTCAGGAGGATGAGATCTGAGGATTGTGGCTCAAAGCCAGCCTAGGTAGGAAAGTCTATGAGACTATTACCTCCAATAAACCAACCCTTCCTAAAAAGACAAAAGTAGAGCTTTGGCTCAAGTGGTAATACTAGCCTTGAGCAAAAGAAGCTAAGGGACAGTGCCCATGCCCTGAGTTCAAGCCCCAGGACTGGCATACACACACACACACACTCAAAAAACACTCCTTAGAGTCTCCCAACTCACCATTCCATAGAAGTCTTTCATAGGCTTCTTGACCTCTGTTAAGAATGGAAGAAAACTTATCCCGGACATCCTGTGCTCCACACAGAACAGCCATCTGGACCATCACAGCCACAGCTGCCAGCCACAGCCCTCCACAGTAAGCACTAATCAGGAGTAGGAGTTTTAAGGGTCAGATGGAAGCTCCAGCCACTCCCATGCAATCTAACAGACAGTAAGTCATTCTCTCAAGCACTACCTTCCCTTAGTGCTCACCTGAGACCTGGAAATCCTTACCCCTCTTACCTGGGGCCTGTGGTAACCCATCCATCATAGGTCTGGTCTGCATAGCCTCCATTCTCAATGAGTCCATCTTGGTCCTTGTCAAACTTCATTTCAGACTCCATCACAGCCTAGAGAGGGACAGAGACCCTGAAGACCTGAGTACTAAGAGTAGCCAATGGGGTTTCTTCAGACACTGGTCATGCCTAGGAACATTGTACATGAATCCCTTACTAGACACACAGGCCACATGTCCTTCAGGAAGTCTTGGTCACCCGTCAGGTAATAGTCCCGATAAACCTGCAGCACAAACTTCAGGTTCAGGTCCTTCCAGTCAGCAGTATCATGAATCAAGTACGCATTGACTCGGAGCCAGGGCTCATCATCTGTAGGAAGGGAAGGCACCTGGTTCATTCACATTGGTGGACAGGGTATAGGTCAAGAAAGCTGACCTTGAGGTAGAGAGACCTTCACCTGGGTCCCCGATGTCATGGGGGATGACATTGCTTCTTTTCACAGGTGCTATCACTCCACTCATCAGGTACCGTCGCCGAGTCAAGTCCTCCCTGAGGGTTGCCAGAGCTGAGGGAACAGACCATAGAAGTGGGTAGAGAAAGACAGGAGATGGGCAGGCTTAGGGTAGGGCACAGAGCTGTGTGTGCGTGGTGACCTCAGAGGGGAATCAACAAGAAGCATGCAGATGTCTGGAAAAGGATAGTAGACATAACCTTGGGGCCACAAAGCTTCAGGGGCAAGGGGAGCTTAAGAGGGCAGAGCAATATGAATGTTAATCTCACCTATGTCATACTGTAAGCTGAGCTCTAGTTTGGGCCAGAGCATGATGAGGGCAAAAGAAGCATAAAAGTGGACATCGTATGTGTTGTACATGCGATACTCTTGGCCTGGAAAAACGAAAGAGATGCTGCTGCCAGGCTCCTGCTTCCTCTTCATAGCTTTTCCCCCCAAGTTGGAGGTAGGGTGCTGTCACCAGTCCACAGTTGCCACCTGCCCCCTCACCCCACCGGTACCCTGGGGTAAGCAAATCTGTCATCTTGCCTAATAGTAGGACATTTACTGGTTTCAGGAGTATAGCGTTCCATCCCTCTCTCCCCCCTGCCTACCAGCAGCCCATACCCTCAAGATAGCCAAATCGACCATAGTTCTGGAGGATGGGGCGAAGCTGATGCAGACTTCCTCCCAGCTCCTCTGGTAGGGAGTCATCAGGGACTTCCAGCCATACTGTGCCACCATCAGCCAGGAAGTACAATTCATTGAACAGTGCAGACTTGTACCATGCAGGTAAGGATCTGTGGATTCAGAAGGAAGGAATGGACCTATGTGAGTATAGACCTCCCAAGATAGAAAGGATCCTGGGGTTTAGTGGAATGGAGAGTACCAAGTGAATCCCAGCCCAGCCCTATTGACTTGATAAACAGTGGATCAGAGACTCCTTGGGAATGAGTGCCCAGGAAGAAGGAAAAGAATTCCACTGCACCTGTCATCCAATACTGGGTTTTGCCAAGCTGAGATCCTGTTTTCCCAGTCTGTATAACGGCAGAGGGCATAGTGGCTGAGAGCAGGGGCTGCATCACCATCTTGGCCAAAGAATCTTGTGTACCATCTGCAAGAGGGCAAGAAGGGATGAAAATACTTGCTCCAGGTCAGAGCCTCAAAACCTTGAACTCATACTTCCTTGGTCCCCTCACCTGTAGTGGACTTGGCCCCTAGCTCCAAACATGATCCTGGGCATATCCCAAGCCAGCGAAAACTCTAGGCAGCATCGACCTCGAGGTGGTAGCTTGCTGGAAACACATACAGCCCCAGCAATGCCTGCTCCTTTCTGTGAAGGGGTGCTTTGGCCTGAGAAGCACAGAGGAATGAAGACAGGCACTCTACCTCCTTTAGTCTCAGGACTAGAGATCCCTAACTTGTGAACCGGCCTATTCACGATCAGGTCTCCCACCCCTGGTCCTTAGACAGGGACAACCTTTTTTCCCAACAACTCCCAGTCAGACCCCCCATCACCAGCAGGGGAGTCCAGCTGTCCATCCTCAAGTAGGTCCTGCCACACCTGCTGCCCAGTGCTGTCAGGGTCAAAGGCCGTGATGTGGGTTACCGTGGTATCTGCCTGTTAAGGGACAAAAGACTGAAGTACACTCAATTCAGACTAGCTTTCCAGCTCCTCTTAGTGCACCCTCCGAATTCTAGATGCTGAAGGACTCTAATGAGGAGGCACTCAGGAGTTTAATGAAGAGACTATGATGGGGTCATAGGAGAGCTTGGGGTTGGACAGAGTTTAAGGTTCAGAGGGATAGGCTCTTCCATACCGTGAGTCGTGCAGCCACAGCCATGGTGTAGGGATTTGGCAGAGTTGGATGATGTAGCAGCAGTCCCTTTACAGTCTCTCCATCCCGCTCCAGACAGAAGGGTTCATTCCACAGACCGCCTGGGGCATCGTCTCCACCCCCCAGTCCATTCCGCATGGAGAACATAATGGATACGTCCAGAGCTTCATCTCCTTCATTTTCTACATCCCATACAAAGACTCCTACAGGCAGGCTGCTGTCCTGGGGGCAAAAGATTGGACTCAGATGGTCCTAGATATAGCCTCTCTTGATCTCACTCTTTGCCAAGATCAGTCCTAGACACAGAGGACCTGAATCAAATTCTCCTCAATATGTACCTCCCTTGTTCCCAAACACATTGCCTACCAGAGGACATGGAAGACTAGATCTAATTAGACAGTGGTCCTAGAAAGCCAGGGTGATATTTGTGGTGCCAACACCTCCCTTGAATAGGTGGGTGGAATTTGGGGCAGAGGTGGATCTGGGGGAGGGAAGACAATAAAGCCAACACAGAAAGAGGTGCCTCACCTGATAGTCATGGGGCAAGATGGGTGTGATCTGACGGCAAGTGAGGGTGACATTCTGACCAGGAAGCTGATAAACAGTCCAGGCTCGGGGATAGAGGGCGTGGTAGAAAGCAAAGTGTCCACATAGGCCCCAGTTCCAGCTGCGTAGGACACTTGGGCGCTCCAGGGACAGAACTTGCTGGTACACAGTCCGTCCCTCCCGACGCAAACACACTGTGAACTTGATCAAGAGGGCAGACAGGCTGGAACAAGTAACCCACAGGCACTACACACCATCCTCTCTCTCTTCAAAGCAGCTCCTCCCTTTCTAGAGCCTATGATTGAACCATAAATCTCCAGTCTCATGTCATCCACATGCTCCAAGCTTAGCAAGCACACACACACAAGTCCTGCTGTCTTTCCTCAACCTAGCTGCCAGACTGCATCTCCCTTCACTGCTATGGTCTCAGTGTCCTAATCTAGACCTATACTGTCTCTGCTTTTTTTTTTTTTTTCATTCTTGGGGTTGAACTCAACCTTGCATTTATTAAGCAAGTGCTCTACCACTTGAGCCATGCCCTGAAACCATGATCCTTCTACTAAGCAGGGTCTCCAGTACTTTTTGATTGAGACTAGATCTCACTAACTTCAAAATGTCTGGTATGGCTTCTAACTGCAGTCCCCTAATCTCTGCCTCCTAAGTAGCTGGGATTACAGGTGGGAATCACTCTACTGGATTTGCCCCTTATCTGGGTAGCAGAATCCTTTCCCTCTACCCCTCATTTTTCCCTCTTTCCTACTCTTCCCTCTCTCTCTCTCTCTCCCTCTCTTCCTCCCCCCCTCTCTTCCCGCCCCCCCCCCTGTATGGAGGTAGGGGGTGGCTCAGGACCTCCTAGCCAGGCACTCTACTTGAGCCATTCTGCCAGACCAAATATGATTTTTTTTGGGAGGGGGGCTCCAGTCATGGGGCCTGAACTCTGGGCCTGGGCGCTGTCCCTCAGCTCTTCAGCTCAAGGCTAGCACTCTACCACTTGAGCCACAGTGCCACTTCTGGCTTTTTTCTTTTTGCTTATGTGGTGCTGAGGAATCGAACCCAGGGCCTCAGGCATACAAGGCAAGCGTTCTACCACTGAGCCACCTTCTCGGCCCCAAATGTGATGTTTTTATTTGGTCTTTATTTGGTCTTCTCTTTTTTGGTACTGGGGATCAAACCCAGGACCTTGCACTTAGTAGTGCTTTGCCACTGAACTATACATCCCAGCCTCAAAGTGATATTTTTGACAGACAAATCAAGGCATGTCACTGACTCCCATGGCTTTCAGACTAAAGCCTGAACTCTCTCATCTGGCTTTCAAACCCCTTCTTGATATGGTTTCTATCTCTTCAAGTGCCATTTTGCTGGTTACATTAAATACTACTCTCTCTCTCCTTTTTTTTTTTTTTTTTTTTTTGGTCAGTTGTAGGGTTTGAACTCGGGGCCTAGGCACTGTCCCTGAGCTCTTTCACTCAAGGCTAGTGCTCTACCACTTGAGCTACAGTGCAACTTCCGTTGTCTGGTGGTAAACTGGAGATAAGAATCTCATGGACTTCCCTGCCCAGGCTGGCTTTGAACCATTATTCTCAGATCTCAGCCTCCTGAGTAGCTAGGATTATAGCATGAGCCACCAGTGCCCTGCTTACTCATTTCTTAAACACACTACACGTCCTCCTTAATGCCTCTTTGCCCTGCTCGCTCTTCATTCTGAGATTCCACTCATCCTTCAAATGCCAATCTGCTTTTTTCTCTCTAGTCATTCCAGCAGCCCCCTACCCTGTTATTCTAGCATTTTGTGTATTATGTCAGAGTATATTGCCATTCTGTTTCCCTAATTGACTCATGGTTACTTTTAAGGCTACTTTCTAACTTATTGAAGAGGTGCTCTGCAGAGGTGGCAGGTATGTGAAATAAGCCACGCCTCTATAACATTGTCTTTTTCCAGTATATGTTCTCAATTTAGCAGTGACCTGGCCTCATTTCCCTAATTTCCTCCCATTTCCCCAGTAAAATCTAAAGTCCTAGAGAGTAGCAGCTATGAGGAATTAGTATCTCTTTTCTTAGTTGAAATCATGTTTTCTATTGTATGCCTGTTTTTTTTGTATATAATTCCTTCCTTCATTTCCTGTTGTTTTGGAGGACAGGATCTTGCTGTATTTGGGCTGACCTTGAACTTGAGATTCTCCTGCCTCAACTCCCTAGGTACTGTGATTATAGATTTAGGCCACCACACAGAGCCATACAATAACTTTTTGCATTCTTGGAGCAGTACATAATGGTTAAGTACCTGGTTGTTAAACTAATGGTACACATAATGGTTAAGAACTCAGACCTTTTTCCCATAGAGAAAAATGGTTATGAATTCCAACCTTTCCTTTTACCAACCATGTGACATTATCTGTAAAATGAGCATAATAGTACTTATTTTGTTGAATTGTTTTTAATATTAAATAAAAAGCTTATCACAGTGCCTAGACATATTAAGCATGAAATAATTACTTTAACTACAGAGTCATGATTCTGGAAGGCATTCCCCTTGAAATACCCAAGGGATGAGACAGAGTTCTTAGAGTTCTGGGCAGAGCCAGTAAACCTGAATTGGGAAGGGCAGCGTCACCAGTAGGACTTAACATCTGCTAGTCATTTTTCCTTTGAAGATGAGCTGAAAGCTGGAGGCATCTCTCAGATACTCAGCAGATAACATGAAAAAGGAGGTCATAATAAAAGAAGCTATAATGAAAACCAGGTCATATATACAACTTAAGGCCCAGATGTGATATAGGAGCAGAAGGGGAAAAAAAAATTGAAGCTTCAGAAAAGGGAACAGACAGACATGGTGGTAAATGCTTATAGTCCCAGCCATTTGTGAGGCAGGGATCAGGAGGATCAACGGCTGGCCCCCCAAAAAAAGTTAGTGAGACTATATTTTAACAAACAAGCCAGAGGTAGAAGTAACCATCTATTTCCAGCCAAGAGGTGGTGTAGGTAGGAGGACTACTGCAGTCCAAGACTGGCCCTGGGCAAAAAGAAGACCCTATCTGAAAAATATCTAGTGCTAAAAAAGGACTAGGAATGTGGTGGCTTAAGTGGTAGAGTACCTGCCTAGCAAGCTGAAAGATCTGAGTTCAAACCACAGTGCCACCAAAATTAAAAGAATAAGAAAAAGGTAGTCTAGAAAGCTAAGCTTGGGAGAGGAGAGACTTCTTGGGCTCTAAGAAGAAAGATCTTCAGAGAAATGATCCCCATATAGGAACTGACCTTTGACTAAAGTTTGCAAGTCAATGGTGAGGAGGGCTGGCTACACTTTTTTCTTTCTTTTCTTTTTTCTTTAAAAAAAAAAAAACAAACAAAACTCCATGACTTTTGTTTTCCCTATGACTTTGGTTTATTTTCCCTTTCTTGGTCCTGTCAGTATTCTTTCAACCAGTTAAATGACCTCTGTGGTAGGTAGATATTGCCTTAGATAAGAGAGTTGATAAGGGGCATTTACTATGTTCGATCTTAAGAAGAATGGGCTCTGTGTCTTAATCCTATTATATATTCTAGTGTAAGAGCTGGATACTCAGAAAGCATCTGAAAGCATTTATTGAATTATATATGTCAACTGTCTTATCTTACACTAGCAATAGAGGACCAAGCCCTTCTTTGCCTGGATTTGTCCTCTACTTCCTAGATCTTACTTGGTCAGCGATGACTGTCTGGTGCTGGTACAGTCCAGGGTTAAGCTGCCAACGACAGAACTGGCCTCTCCAG
This sequence comes from Dipodomys merriami, assembly GCF_024711535.1. NCBI lineage: Eukaryota > Metazoa > Chordata > Mammalia > Rodentia > Heteromyidae > Dipodomys > Dipodomys merriami. Next base: position 29,184 of record NW_027203029.1, read on the forward strand.
CCACGGGTAATTGTGCCTCCCCCAATGCCACCCAAGGGACAACCTAAAGAAAATCAGGACAGACAGTGAGGTTTGGGAAGAAAAAAGAAAAGCCATTTTTTCACTTTTTAAACCATAAAGATTTCACCAAAAACCAAGGAAATGAAACAATCCAGTTTATAGAAACTGTAAGTAACTAAACCAAGGAAATGAAACAATCCAATTTATAGAAACTGTAAGTAACTGTGTAACTAATTGTGCCTAACTCTTCCGCAGGCATAGCTGGGTGAGGCTCACCGTAGATCTGTCTCAGGGGTATGGAATTGATCATGTCAATGAAAGGTTTCTTCTTTTCCACTTGGGTCTTCCGGTACCACCACTTCAAGTACCTGAGGAGCAAGCAGTTGTATGAGTGAAAGGGGGTGAGTGGGCAGACCCTCACAGGCTGTAGTCATTTGTGTTTTTCTCAGCATCCATTTGTGATGCCCCTTCACCCCTACCCACTAAATGTTCCAAGGATGTCAGGTAACAAAAGCACGTGTTAGAGATCTTAACTTGGAAACACAAAATGTAGTAAGGACTCACCATCTTGGCTTTCAAGCCTCAATTCTTTTTTTTTTTTTTCCAGTACTGAGGTTTGAATTCAGGTCTTTATCTTTGCTAGGCTCTACCACTCAAGCCATGTCACTAACCCTTTTTGTGCTGTTTTTATGAAAGGATCTTGCTTTATGGCCAGGCTGGCTTGGACAGCGACCTTATCTGCAATTTTCCCACATAGCCAGGGACATATACCATATAGCTATCCACTCATCTGGTTAAGATGGGAGTCTCAGAACTTTTTGCCCAGGCCTGTCTTGAAGTGCGATCATCCAAATGTCCACCTCCCAAGTAACCAGGATTACCAGCTTGACCTTGGAGCCTTGCCTCTCCCCAGCGTGATTACTCTACAGTTCAAAGTCCCTTCACCCTCCCAGTTGCTCTTATTGCTCTCAGTGTAGGACTGCCTTTGTTTTTCCTCTTTATTCTTCTCAGAAGGAACTTTCTGATCTTTGCTTTCTACCTCCACTACCAACGCTTTGGCTTGGACCTCAAGAGGTTTAGTCTGAGGCATAAGAAGGACCAATTATACTTTCCTGGCCTGTATCTTCCACACCTACCCTCTACCTACCAAACCAGCCTTTATTGCTCAGTTAACAGGTTTTTTTTCTTCTTTTTCTTCCTCTTCCTCTCCTCCCCCTTGCCCCTTCTTCTTTTTTCCAGAAACTTTGGGGGTTTTTTTGTTTAAAAATTTTTTTTTTGTTGTTATAAAGGTGATGTACAGAGGGTTACAGTTACATAAGTCAGGTAAAGAGTACATTTCTTTTTGGACAATGTCACCTCTTCCCTTGCTCTCTCCAAGTTTTTCCTTCCCATCCCACCCACAAGTTATATAGTTCATTTTCAATATAGTGTCTAGTGAGTACCACTGCTGCATTTGTTCATCCTTTGTCCCTCCATTTCTGTGTCCTCCCTTATGATCCAAAAGACATATAAAGGAACAAACAAGACAAAAAGGAAAGAAAATTAAAACAGCAACAAAAAAAATCCTTTTGCTTCTATTTCCTGGAGTTCATTTCAATAAATATTATTTTATATGATCAGATGTACATAGGAGCTTTCTTTTTTAATTACTATTTTTCTTTCTGATTATGAAAGATGAAAATTAGGAGACTATACCAGGAAGAAGAAGAAAAATCATTTCACGCCAAGAGAACTAATGTTTTATATTTTAGGTCATTTCCCCCTAAGTCTTTTGTTTCTTCCTCTCCCTAGTTTAGCATTTAAATTATAAGCTTTTAGATTTTTCTATAAAGAGCAAAGCCTTCTGCAAATCCTAACATCTTCCCATTCTTACCTCCCTCTCTACCCTGGATCCAATAGGTTGGGGCTGTCCAGTAGGTAAATGCTTCCATTTCCAAGGCTAGGACTCCTACTCTATCCTGCCTTCTAATCTATCCCTACAAATTCTTACTCAGGATTGGTCACTAAGCAAGGCCTGCCTTGCCTGACTCTTTCCTACTTCTCTCCTCCCTACTTATTTTATTTCCAGTGTTCAGTCACATTGCTTCAACCCAAGTAATTGAGTATAAGTAACCTTATGAGTCTGTTTCCTCATCTACAAAATGTGGATTCCTCTTGCCCTATCTTAATAGAATGACTGAAAGATCAAATGACATAATAGATAAGAAAACCATAAAACAGAAGACCAGTGACAGGTATAATTATGGTATGTACAGTATCTCAATTCCTAATCAATCACTTCCTTGTTAGTTCAGTGTTCCTCATGTGAGTGTGACCAATTTTTAAGTTCCTTGGGGGAAAGGGCTAGTGACAAAGACTAGTTGAAAGTTACCCTCAGCTCTGAGTACAGGCCATGTGGTCAGCAATCCATAAATACTTGCTAAATTGAATGAATGTATAAACACTAGAACACTAAAGCAATGGAAGACAAAGTACAAAAAAGGGGAGTAGAAATGTGATTTAAGAATAGAGGCAAAACATTCTGCAGGTGGGAGAAAGGCCAGGAAGGCAAAGAGTAAGATGATGGGTGGTCATTGTAAGGAGATGTACAAGACACTATGTTGAAAACTAACTTTACAACTTTAGATGGGGAAGGGGGGAAAAAGGGCTGGTAGGGGAAAAACAAGGAGGGTACAATGCTTGATGGAAATGGACTCATTACCTTACTCATGTAGCTGTAACCTCTCTGTACAGTATCTTTACAATAAAAAAATACATATAATTAAAAAAAGATGATAGGTGATGGACAGATGGTTCTCTGCCTGTTTAAGAGAAAGTTGGACTTTGATACTAGAAGCCAGAAAGGATTGGTGGAGGAAAAGACGGTGCAGCTTGGATTAGGGTAGCTAGGGAGAAGCAATACAAGATATGAAAACAAACAGAACAAAGGACATTCTGAAAAGTGCTTAATTGAAGTGTAAAGTGAAAATTTTAGATTTGTTGAAAAGCCGATGTCTTTAGCAGAAATTAAGTAGCATTAAGGAAAACGGAATCAAATTTCCACAGTTCAGTACTGCACTCTATGCAAACTGAGCATGTGTAATGTTTGCTTAATGGTAGTCTCTTTGGAGTCAGATTCCTGAAGTTACCAAGGATCAACTGTATCCATTCTCACAGGGATGAAGCCCACTGTACTCTGAGATAACACGGTTGATTGACCGATCATATGGTTTTCATTCCCTACTCTTTTTTTCTTTTCTGGTGCTGGTCCTGGGTCTTGGGCACTGTCTCTGAGCTTCTTTTGTTCAAGGGTGGCACTCTATCACTTAAGCCACAGATCTACTGATAGCTTTTTGGTAGCTAATTGCAGGTAAGAGCCTCACAGACTTTCTTGCCCATGCTAGCTTCAAACCCCGATCCTCAGATCTCAGCCTGCTAAGTAGCTAGGATGGCAGGTGTGAGCCTCTGATGCCCACCCTAGTTCCTTGCTCTTGTTTACTTCAGCCTTCAAAATAAAATTTGGGAATTTTTCTTAAAAACAAAATAAAACAAAGGACTCTCTGGCACAGAACAAACAATAAGTGAACTCTGGCTGAATCCAGAGTAATAATAATAATAAAAGAGCTCTTACCAAGTGGAAGCCTGGAGGACTGTTTTACTGATCAGTTCAGCTTCATCTTATGAGTACTCTCAATCCTGTAATTTAGCAGCTGGCTATTCCTGACCTATTTGACCTCCATCTTTTCAACACTAACTCAAGAATTCTGTTCTAAATTCTTTTTCTTGTCTTACTCTGCTTCTTCCTCAGTGTAGGACTTCATCCCATTCCAAAAGCTGTATGTCAATGACTCCTACTCAATCCTGGTATGGGAAGTCAAGTCAGGGTCCAGGGCTGAGCAAAGCTTCAGGCCTCTGTGACTCAACTCATATTTAGGGGCTAAGAGGTTAGGAGATATACCTAATTCCTCCCCCACCCCCCATTCCTGGGGCACTGTCCTGGAGCTTCTTTTGCTCAAGGCTGTAGCACTCTACCACTTGAGCCACAGCACCACTTCTGGCTTTTTCTGTTTTTATGGTACTGAGGAATCGAACCCAGGGCTTCATGCATGCTAGGCAAGCACTCTACCACTAAGCCACATTCCCAGCTAGATCTACCTAATTTTGACCTCATTGTCCCCCTACATACAACCCACTGTGCTTTTCTGAATATACTACAACTCATTTGACCCAAGGCTTTTGCTATTAAGAGTTGGACTGTGTCAGTTTCAGAAGTAACCTTCTCTTAGGCCACCCATAGGCACTAGCCAATGAAGTCAAATATCGAGGAAGACTAGGTCCCTCCCACTGCCCAGAGCTGGGGTTAGCTAAATGACCTTCCCAATTCATCACACAGCACTGCCTGGGGCAGTGAAGGAAGGGTTCACCACTGTAGAAACTATCAGAATGTTTCCCAATTTTATGCCTCCCTACCCAGCTCTGTGTTTATGTGTGGACTGACTCAGGATGACCTCAGAGTGATGCCTTCTGTCCTTACATCCACCTGTTCCTGATAATAGGTATGTCTCTTCATTACTAGTCTTTAAACTCAGTGCGAATCCAGAGAATTCTATAGTCCAAGATAAACTGTGGGGGTGTCTATAAGGCCAGAGAGAAGCAAGGGCAGAATCTGGCACACTATTACCAAGAACTCTGGGGAATCTTGGCAGTGCCTCTTTGGTCAGAAGTCATCACTGGGGGGCATGAAATGTATTTCAGTGATAGAATGCATGTGTCTACCAGAGTTATATCTCTAAGTTATGTCTCCCCCATTTGTTGTTTTGAGACCCTGTCTCAAAATTGGCTCTGAACCCTTGGGCTCAAGCAATCCTCTTGCTTCAGTCTCTTGAGCAGCCAGAACTATAGGTGCATGCCCTTTCCCTACTTCATCTTTGCTTTTTGTTGTTGTTGTTGTTGGTTGTGGGGCTTGCACTCAGGGCCTGGATCCTGTCCTTGAGTTTTTCTGCTCAAGTCTAACATTCCAACACTTTGAGCCACAGTTCTACTTCTGGTTTTCTGGTGGTTAATTGGAGATACTGATCTCATGGACTTTCCTGCCTGGGCTGATTTCGAACCATGATGCTCAGATCTCAGCCTCTTGAGTAGCTTGGATTATAGGCATGAGTCACTGGTGCCCAGCCATCTTTGCTTTTTATATCAAGAGCTGTCTTTCTCAGAATACAGCGTATCTGGGCTAGAAGTGTGGCTCAGTGTAGAATGAAGCCCTGGATTCGATTCCTCAGTACCATATAAACAGAAAAAACCAAAGTGGTGCTGTGGTTCAAGTGGCAGAGTGCTAGTCTTGAGCAAAAGAAGCTCAGGAACAGTACCCAGGCTCTGAGTTCAAGTCCCAAGACTGGAAAAAAACAAAAAAGAATAGAGTGTACCTTTTGTCACTTTCTTCTTAGGGTTGACTACACAGGGTCTTAACCTACTCCTGGAGCTGGCGCTTGAGGAAAGAAACAGGAGTGTGGAGACTGTAACACTGTGTACTTAAGATACTGAAAATGAATGCCTCAGCTGCTCAGGGGAATCTGAGTTTAGGAAGTTCCCTGTCTTCAATAAAACACTGTGCCAGTACTGTAGCTGTCAGACTGTCTTTTTCAACCTTGCCACAAAGTAGAGCTGATCCCAAAGGACAGAAAGAAGGAGTGCATGGGAGGAAACCTTAAGTGGAAAAGGCTGGCTGCAGGAATAGTAGGGAGAAGAGGCTTGCAAAGAGACGTGACTTGGTCTCATTCTTCAAAAGTACACAGGCTTAAAAAATGCTGGGACCAGGACCCACCTGTGTTCCCGCCCCTTTCCCACAGTCTTGGGAAAGCCTTGAACAGGAACAAGGTGAAGCCCACAGCATTCCAGATCTACTTACCTCAAGCCCATGCCCAAATGCTTTATCAGGTTGCTTAAGGAGATGTCCCTTGCTTGAAGGGGTTTCCTTTTCTCTGTAAACTCGTGAGCCAAGCAGATGCGCCAGCCATAGGGAGGCACTTGGTAGCCTCTAGCTTTGCCCTCATAGGAGGCCATCAGCTGCCCCGTGTCTTCTGGATGGCAGTATCCTGGCTCATGTGGGGGTCGACTGTCATCAGGACTCTCACAGCCTGTAACCTGCACAGCTTCACTGCTTGCGGTCTCTTCGGGATAATAAACCTGTGGATCTCCTTTGGCACAGTTGCTCTGCTCCGAGGCTGGGATGCCAGTTCCCATGTTCGATGATTCCTGGGTCCCCGCGACCTTAATGGCCCCAGGTACCCAGCCCTCTGAAACAAAGTATCTCGCCAATCGAAACCAAATGTGGGCACCAGTTATACTTAGGTGCCGTCCCAGAGGGCCAGGCGCCGGGACAAGATAAGGTGAGCTGGGGTCTCGGGAGAGGCGGGGAATTCTTGTTGCAGCGGCGACGACGACAGCAATGAAGCCTCCCGGGGCTCCTCCACCGTAGTGTCTCCAGGGCCTGGGCGGGAAGGGCTGGGCCTTGTCGTCATTGGGCCTTGGCGATTAGCAAGCCGGGCCTGGGGCCGACCGGCCCCGCGGAGGAGGGAGGAGCCACGGGACCTGTCCTCAACGCCCCGCCCCCGGGACCGGCGCGCGAGGCCCCGCCCCCGGGACCGGCCCGGGAGCTCCCTGCGTCCGCGGCCCCGCCCCTGGGCCGACGCATCGGGCCGCTCCAGGGTTAGGCTTCGCGTCCTGCCGGCCCGGGGCAGCGCCTGCTCCCTGGTACTGGCTCGTAAGGAAGTGTGGCTCACGGCCCCGGGAAGACCCGGACCCTTTCTGGTCCGGCCAGATGGGAGCTTCCGGCCGGAAGGGGCTCCTCGGCGGGGCGGGGAGGGAACGGAGAGGAAGTCCCGCCTCTTACCACTGCACCGAAGCCTCGGACGCGGCTGCGCACCTAACCCGGTCCTGAGGGGTAGGCAGGCGAGGGTCTCCGTATGCTGAGACCCCGGGCTCCCACGGTGCCAGGTGACAGGCGGCGGTGAACTTGGGCTGGGACGTGGCGCCTTGAGGGAAGTGGGGGCGAAGGTCGGCTTGGGAGCTCGAGATGGGGGTGGGGGGCTCAGGAGGACTCAGCCTCGCGCTGGAGGGGTGGGAGTCCGGGGCGCCGAGCAGCACCCTCCCTAGGCAGTACCGAGCCTGCAGACCCCAGTCCTCCACACACACTCATACCTACCTGTCGGATCATCAAACCTGGGTGCTGCTGTCGCCACTGGCCGCCCTTCTCCTCACAGAAAAGCCCCATCTCTTGGCCTCTGGAGCCCAATTCTAGACATACCTCCAGGTGCGCGCCGCCCACACCCCTTCCTCCCTGCCTCAGTGCTGATCTCGAATCCCTGTTTCCGTCTAGATCGGATTTGGGAGCTGCCATGATTGAAGTGGTAGCGGAGCTGAGCCGGGGTCCGGTGTTTCTGGCAGGGGAGGCGCTGGAGTGTGTGGTTACGGTCACCAACCCTCTCCCCCCGACGGCCACTTCTGCTTCCAGGTGGGGATAATGGTACTGAAGATAGTCATCCCTCTGGGGAGGAAGCCTAGTATTTCTGATGCTAAACCGGAGCTCTGGTTGTCCCCGGAGCTGCACATAACCACTTAATACCCTTCTTGTGATGACCTCATTAAAGAAAGGGGCTGTGTAACAGAAAATGTGGAAAACGTAACTCTCCTCTCTTTTTCCTTGTTCCCTTTTGTACCCACGGTATATTTTTCTTTGCTTAATGTTTCTCTTTGATTTTTCTGATCGCTTGTATAGCCACCTAACTTGGTTGAGCTTATCAATGTGGGAGATTAGGAAACCATTTGTGAGGTCAGGAAGTACTTTCTGATGTCACCTTATCCTTTTCTACAGTGAAGCTCTGGCCTGGGCCAGTGCCCAGATCCACTGCCAGTTCCATGCCAGTGAGAGCCGTGTAGCATTGCCTCCCCCTGACTCTAGTCAGCCAGATGTCCAACCCGACAGCCAGACTGTCTTTCTGCCACACAGAGGTTTGCAATGGGGCTTTCATCTTGTCGGGGAGGGGGAAAGTGGAGCCATTATCACCTTAAAGAACTTAAAGTTAAGTTCTTGTATGTCATAGTCTCTGTCACATCTGGGATGTGGGGGTAGTAACTTCTTTGGGGTTATAAGCCTGTGTTTCCATATCACAAAGCAACAGTTGGCAGACTGTCATTGTCTCTACTTGCTTTGTTAACTTGGGCAGAGCTGGACAACGGTCATTAAATTGCAGTCTTTCCATCTTTTATAGGTGAGAGGGGTCAATGTATCCTTTCTACTCCACCAAAAATTCTATTTTGTGACCTGAGGCTAGACCCTGGAGAGTCCAAATCATGTGAGTGACTATCCTATCCCTGAATTGCCTTCGAAGTCTCCTGGAGGGAGGACTTCTGGCTGCATCCAGCTGCCCTGACTACTACTTCCCAACCAGATTCCTACAGTGAAGTGCTGCCCATAGAGGGACCACCCTCCTTTCGGGGTCAGTCAGTCAAGTATGTCTACAAATTGACCATTGGCTGCCAGCGTGTCAACTCACCCATCACTTTACTAAGGGTCCCTTTAAGGGTTCTCGTACTGACTGGTGAGTAGGGTTCCTGCAGGTAAGGATTGGAGGAGGGGATGCGGGGAAGCTATCAGTCTTAAGGGAGGTGCAAAGGAGTGGAGATCGGAAGGGGTTCAGGAGACTAGGTTGAGATGTAAACCTCAGTTGTGGCTGGCCTTACCTTCAGCCTTCTCAGGTTAGAGTCTAACCTCTGTTTTCATCTCTGTTTCCTCCCAGCATTATCTTTCCACTCATTCTGTCTCTAGGCCTTCAAGATGTCCAGTTTCCCCAAGATGAGGCTGTAGCTCCATCCAGCCCATTCTTGGAAGAGGATGAAGGTGGAAAGAAGGATTCATGGCTGGCTGAGCTGGCTGGGGAGCGCCTCATGGCTGCCACATCCTGCCGCAGCCTCCGTGAGAATTTTTTTTTTTTTTTACAGAATTTCCCTACCCCATCCCTCTTCTCAAAATACTCCTGTTTCAGAGATCAGGTTTTCTAACTACCATAAACTCTCATAGACCTACTGATATCTCCCCACTCCTAATTTTAAAGAAAAGCCTCATCTTTTGACTTCTGAGATCCAATCCTAGACATTTCCTAGTATCAACTCTCGGTTTACAAAAATACCTCATTCTCCCCAGATCTCTACAATATCAGTGATGGCCGAGGGAAAGTTGGGACATTTGGCATCTTCAAATCTGTGTACAGACTCGGCGAGGATGTTGTGGGGACCTTAAACTTGGGGGAAGGAACTGTAGCTTGTTTGCAGGTGAGAAGGGAGCAGACCTTCTGGGGTACTGGGCCTGAAAAACTCTGGTAGAAGGAGGAGTGGGTGGTGTATAGAAGGGGCAAGTTGGCATACAGTCTACATTTCCATATGCCTGCTGGCATGTACTTTTCTTCTTGTTCCCAGTTTTCAGTAAGCTTACAGACTGAAGAACGTGTACAGCCTGAATATCAGCGTCGCCGTGGGACAGGGGGTGCCCCCTCTGTGTCCCATGTGACTCATGCCCGGCACCAGGAATCCTGCCTACATACAACCAGAACCAGCTTTTCTCTCCCTATCCCTCTGAGCTCTACCCCAGGCTTCTGTACTGCCATTGGTGAGATCCTCATTGTAATGGGAGAAAAGGGGAGGGGTCGGGGGTGAGGTGAATGTTGCACTCAGGTATGGTGTAATGAGTCCTTACTCCTAATATACTTCCAGACATACCTACATCCATCCTCTCACCTTTCATCTTTCTCAGACCTTCAGCCTCTTCTCTTTCTAAGCTCCAACAGCGTTGTAGAACTCTGTCCCCTCCCCTATATCTGCTGGGACCCTGTGATGTACCGATCTTTTATATCTAAGCACATTGATGCACTGATGTGTTCTTTCTAAGCACATTTACTTAAGAGCTGCTTCATCTTGAGTACTGAGGTTTGAACTCAAGGCCTTGCACTTGCTGGTACAGGTGCCCTACCACTTGAACCATGCCTCCAGCCCAAGCTACACAGTCTTTACTGTCCTATTCTTGGGCTATTAGGCAGTTAACAAAACTATGCTGAATGTCTTGTGTCTCATCAACACAACAGGTTTTTTTTTTTGTTTTTTTGTTTTTTTGTTTTTTTTTTTCTGTATGTGTGTGTATGTATTGGTTATGAGGGCTTAAACTCAGGGCCTGGGCACTGTCCCTTAGCTTTTTCTGCTCTGCTACTTGAGCTCCACTTCCAGCTTTTTGGTGGTTTATTAGAGTTAAGAGGCCCACAGACTTGACTTGACAGCTTGATCCTTAGATTTCAGCCTTGTGAGTAGCTAGGATAGGTATGAACCACTAGCATCTGACTCGGATTCCTTCTCTCCTTCCTTCCTACGATTATAGGTGAGAGGCACTGGCACCCAACAGATTTCTTTCTTTCTCTAAGTGTTTTTAATTACAGCTCCATAATAGCTCCCTTACCTGTGACTTTTCTTCCCAAATACAAGAGTTAGTTTTATTCCATTTTGCCTTTTTTTCTTTTTTCTTTTCTCTTTTCTTTTCTTTTCCTTTCTTTTTTTTTCCTTCTTCTTCTCCTTTTTTTTTTTTTTAACTAAATTTTGGACTCAGGGCTTCACACTGGCTAGGTAAGCCCTCTGACAGTGGAAGTACATCTTCAGACCATTTTGCTTGAGGTTGTTTTTTAACTAGGGTCTTGCTTTTTGCCTAAGCTGTTCTGGAACCATGATCCTCCTACATATGCCTTCCACATAGCTGGAATTTCCGGCATTTACTACTATGCCTGGCTTATTTTTTTAGATAGGGGCATCTCACTAACTTTGTCCAGGCTGGCCCCAAACTATGATCTTCCTGATGGCCATATCCAGCTCCTGGTTGTGAGCCACTATACCTGGCAACTCCTAATACCACTGCCTCTTATCTTTTGCTTTCACAGTGTCCCTGAAGTGGCGATTACATTTTGAATTTGTAACATCTCGAGAACCAGGATTGGTACTCCTGCCCCCTATGGAACAGCCTGAACCTGCTACCTGGACAGGTCCTGAGCAAGTGCCTGTAGACACCTTCAGCTGGGATCTCCCCATTAAGGTGCTGCCTACAAGCCCCACTCTGGCCTCATATGCTGCCCCAGGCCCCAGCACCAGCACCATAACCATCTGAAACCAGTCCACCTGCCCACTGTGACACTAGCGTCTTCAGGATACTCAGAACTCAGCACCTGGACTCTACTGGGGCCCACTTTTCCCACCGGGGCCCACTGGGACAGAGAATGACAGGCCTTTCAGGCTGTAGTATTAATTTATTTATTCAGAATAAATTGGCAGCTGCTAGTGGTTTCCCTGGAAGTGGCAGCAGCAGTGAGCAATCAGCAAATGGTGATCAGTTGAGTTTAGCTAGAGTGGGAAGCAGGAGCTCCAGGAACAGGGGTGTTGGCTGAGCCCCACTCTAGGTCGGGCCCTCCCCCCTTGCAGGGCAGCTGAGGGTCAGATTTCTGCACCAGGGAGAAGTGGCAGGTTCCTGCCTCCTGACGCACCTCACACCCAGCAGGAAAGTCAATGGGATGCTGAGACCTGGGGAGAGCCAGGGATGGGGAAGAACACAGTGAAGAGGCCCCCTTGGGGACCCAGGTTCCCTCTCTCAGCCACCCTCCCTCCTCCTCTGTGTCTCTTGTCCCCCTCCCCCAACTAAGCTCTTACCTATCAGATAAGGACTTCTGCGTTTTTACCCTCCAGATCTACCTTGAATTCCCACACTCTGTGGCCTGATCTGCTTTGAATTCCTCTCACTCTCCTTGGCACTTGGGGTCCAGCCAATCTCATGCTGCTCTTCTCTTAGTTTTTATCTCACAGCAATCTAGTCACTCCCTGGCCATCCTTCCATAACTCACATCACAGTCATTCCCTCTGGCCATGCTTGGTCACTCACGTGTCACAGCAGCCCACACCAACAGGATGCAGACAGGTGCAATGGAAGCAGTCCTTGCGGAGCCAGGACTCACCCAGGGTGAAGTATTTCCCCTCATAGTGACAGGGGGCTAGGGAAGAATGAGAAACATTGGTGGGTATGGGAGTGGTGGCAACAGTCTCTTCCTCTGGTCAGGGGAAGGAGTTAGTACATATTATCTCCTTAGGTTGTCCTTCTTTCCTGTTTCACAGCTCAAGCTATTCTGAAACAGGTTCATCTCTAAGCCCTTGTCCCTTTCTCTGCCCGACCCCACCCCAATCCTTTCGTAATACCTTGCCCCACTTTACCTTGAGCTTGGAAGAAACACTTGCTGTGGACTCCTGGATGCTGAAGAAGCAGAGACACCACCAAGCAGATGATCCCCCAGCCTCCCAGGATTCCCTTGGCCTGTCCAGCCCAGAGCATCCTTAGGGCCATTGTCTTCAGCCCTGTCAGATTCTTCTTGGCTTCTTCCGCTGCTGCTGCTGCTGCTGCTGCTGCTGCTGCTCTGTTCTTGTATTCTGGATTTGTCCCCTTGGCTTTTCTTTGCTCCTTGAGTTGTTAGTGTCTCTTTCTTTCTCTCCCCCTCTGGCCTTGTGTCTTCACACCATCTCTATGCCCCTCTGCTCTCATAGGCTGGGGATGTTTATAAAGTGAGGACCCTGGCCCCCTGCTGAGTAGAGCTGGAAGCCCTACAACTCTGTTTCCTGAGGTGAGGGCATGAAAACAAGAGGTCCAGCTTTTTAACAAGCTGTGAGAGCTGATTCATGCCCAGCACTGCAAGAGCCGGGAGGGGAGGGAGGTGCCTGTGGAAGGGGTGCTGGACTGGGCACTTCCCCAGCAAGGAGGTGGGAGGGGTGAGGCCCCAGGTGGTCCCCAGAGCTTCTTGACCTGGAAAGAGGAAGCATTCCACCAAACCCTCCTGCCCCTGTTTCCCCCCCACCCCCACCCCAGTCCCTCACTACCACCACTAGTGTTGTGTGCTGGGATCCCTGCCTGGACCGGAGGGAGGCATTTCCTGGGGATGGCTAATCCTGTGCCCTAGCCAAACCAAGGAGTTGCAACAGGGTGCAGCGGCCAGAAGCTCCAGGAGAGCGAGGAGCAGGCATCTGTAATAGAGTGCAAAGTTTCCCTGATGCATCTGAGATGCATCAGATACTTCAGAGATGGGGGTGGGAGGGTCATTTTTTATTTTTTCTCAGATATCCTAGAGATGAACTATCCATTGTCTCATCCCTTGGGTTGTCTCTGCCCCTCCCCCCCCCTTCAAAAAGGAGCATCTCTAAGTGTCCTCAGTTTCACAGGGGTACCTTCTTTCCTCATGATGGAATGAAGAAAGAATTTGTCCTTTGATATCCTCCTTTGAGTTACCTACAGGTTCTGGAAGCCATGATGGCTCTACCCTAGAGTGACAAACTACTTGAATTCAGATCTTGACTCAACTTACTAGCTATGTGACCTCAGGCAAGTTACTTCACTTCTCATGTCCTGTTTCCTCATCTATAAATCCAGAATAGTAATGTTTACTCACAAACCTGTTAATGAGGCAGGTGGAATGCTCTCTGTACCATTTTTGTTTGGCATATGATCCTCAGAAAATATTAGCCACTGTAGTTGGTACTAAGGTTCACTTAAATAAATGACCTTTTCTCTGAATGACATTGAGCAAGCAGCAGCTCTGTGCACAGCTGGGGGCCTCTGCTGGGGACTGCTCTCTCCCAACCAACTTCTGACCCTTTGTTCTCATGTTCCAGGTCATCCCTACCAGTTTTGGTTTGGGTCCTTGTATTCTTGAATTCTGAATGTCTGGTTTGAGAAATGATGTTGCTGATAAACCTGCTTTGCCCATGTCAGTACCCTCTCTAAGGTGGGAAGAGGTAGCATTTTCTTATCCACTTAACTTTAGGATACTGTCTGCTTTTTATTTTTATTTTTATTTTCTTTCTTTCTTTCTTTCTTTCTTTCTTTCTTTCTTTCTTTCTTTTCTTTCTTTCTTTCTTCCTTTCTTTCTTTCTTTCTTTCTTCCTTTCTTTTTTTTTTTCAGTTGTGGGGCCTGAACTCTGGGCCTGGGTGCTGTCTTTGAGCTCTTCAGCTCAAGGCTAGTGCTCTAACACTTGAGCCACAAGGCCACTTCTGGCTTTTTTGGCTTATGTGGTGCTAAGGAATCAAACCTAGGGCCTCATGCATGCAAGGCAAGCACTCTACCACTGAGCCACCTTCCCCGCCCACTGTCTGCTTTTTCTTAAGATTTTTTTTTTGGCAGTCCTGGGGCATGATTTCAAAACCTGAATGCTGTCCCTCAGCTGTTTAGCACAAGGCTAGTGCTCTACTACTTGACTTCATAGCTCTACTTCCAGCTTTTTAGTGGTTAATTGTAGACAAGAGTCTCATGACTTTCCTGCCTGGCTGGTTTCAAACAGTGATCTTCAGATCTCAGCCTCCTGAGTAGGATTACATGCATGAGCCAGCAGTACCTGTCTGTTACTTTAAGATTTTTAAAAACATTTTTATAAGCATTAATTGTGCAAAGGGGATTTCACTGGGACATTGCCTTACAAACATACAATGTACCTTGATCACTGCTCTCCTTTACTACCCTCCTCTTAAAACAGGCTTCATTGTTCTATTTTTATGCACATAAATAAACTACTTCAATCATGTTCACCCTCATTCACTCTCTTCATTAGCTGTCTCTAGGATTCTGATCCATTTTTTCTGATTCCCATTTACCTGAACTCTCAAGTTCTCTCTTTTGAATACTCTGCTCATTATCTCTGGTACTAAGGCTCCAGTCAAACTGGATTTCTTTCACTTGACCATGTTTCAAAGGCCTCGCTATTGGTCCAGCCATTTCCCTCTTACTCACAGAACATTCTGTTTTTCAACCTAAGTCTCCAGTCCCATTTTACTCGAAGACTCCTAGTGGATCAGATACAACTATTTCTAGTAGAATTTTTCAAAGGGCCATTCTGTCACCTTAATTCAGAAACATCTGCCAGTGCACCTCAACTCCAGGCTGTCCTCTTCCTAGATACCTTTTCCAGTGGCTAGGTGGATAGCTCTATGGTTAGCTTGAAGCCCTGAATTCCAACCACAGCATAAGAAAAACAAACAAAAAGGTACTCTGAGGAGTACCAAGAAACAAAGGAAAAGCCACAGCAGGTTGGCTGATGTGTTGACTGGAGGGTCATTAGGCTTGTCTAGTAGAAGATCCCAAAAGTTCCTTCAGTAGTCAGTGGCTCTATTGTTCCTGCAATCTGTTGGGCAATTTGGGAAGTAGCCAAGTGAGGGCAGTGGTGTAGGTGAATGTGTGAGAGGCCATGGGAACATAAGTCATGGTTAGCCTCGTGGACAAGAAATGGGGGTAGTCATTTAAGAGAAAGACTGAGGGGCTTCTGAGAAGGTTTGGTTGAACAGGAATCCTCCCAGAAAAGGGGACGGGGAGGCTGCTGTGCGAAGGTGCTGGTTGGGGTGTCATGTAGGGTTGTCAGTGGATAGCCAGTCTTGGGGATGCAGTCATTTGCGCGCACGCGTGCGCGCAGTCTTGGCATGCGTGCTGCCAGCGCAAGGACAGGAAAACATCCGCCGGAGGCCGGGCTGGGCGGCGCTCCAGCGGTGCGGGCAAGGGCAGGTGCGCGGGGTGAGGAAGTGAGCGCATTCCGGGCCCCCAGCCGGCTGCCCTCCGGTGAGTCACAGCCGACCCCCACCTGCCTGCCCTCCGTGGCCAGGAAGGAGAATGCAACCTTTGGGGGACTGCCACCCAGGGAGATTTGGGGTGGGAGCTGAGGTGAGTTGTGGAGGAAGGGGGTCTCTGAGGGGGCTGCTACCCAGACAGCAAGCACTTCAGTGCGGAACACCAAGTCAGCTGAATACAGTAGGTGACTGGAGGACGGGTGGAAGGGATCATCGTGGAGAGAGGGAAAAGGCCCAAAAAGCTTGCATAGAGATGAAAGGGGCCTAGGGGAAACAGCAAGATGGGAAGTGAGGCCCACAAAGGGAGAGGAGCAATGCTCATCGGACCAGGAAGGAAACATGCCAAGGTGAGCACACAGGCGGCTCCTGCAAACAGATCCCCAGCAGGAGGGTAAGGTGCTAGAGGTGAAGCCTGCCCAGAGGCAGTGAGACAGCAAAGAAGCTTTCCTGGAGTAGTATCAAGAGGTGATTGAGCCCTACCTAGTTTGTGACTAGGTCAATGCCAGGTTGGGAAAGCAATGCCATGGCCGCACTGATAACAGTAGGGCCATCTTTGTTAGGAGGAACAGTGAATGTAAGTCAGAACTTGTAGCAGGGCTCCATGCCTGTTAGCCTTAAGTTATTCCAGAAGCTGAAATCTGAGGATCGCTGCTACTGGAAGTCTGCAGGAGCAGGAAAGTCTGTGAGACGCTTATCTCCAATAAGTTGCCAAAAAAGCTAGAAGTGGAGATGTGGCTCAAGTGGTAGAACGTCCAGACTTAGAGCAGGAAAAGTACTCAGTATTTGAGGAGTAAACATTGGAAAACAATGATTTGCTCATTTTATCTAGTCATTTAAAATTGCATGCTATATTGATCACAATTTTAGGTAATTTTGTTGAGTTTTTTTGTTAAGAAAAACAAACAAGGGCTGGGAAGGTGGCTCAGTGGTAGAGCGCCTGCCTTGCATGTATGAGGCCCTGGGTTCGACTCCTCACACCACGTAAGCAGAAAAAAAAAGAATTGGCACTGTGGCTCAAATGGTAGAGTGCTAGCCTTGAGCTGAAGAGCTGAGGGACAGTGTGCCCAGGCCCAGAGTTCAGGCCCCACGACCGGACCCAAAAAAAAAAAAAAGAAAAGAAAAGCGAACAAAAATGGAAAAGTTAGTTGGGTGCTGGAGGCTCACACCTGTAATCAGAAGGCTGAGATCTGAGGATCATGGTTCAAAGCCAGCCCAGGCATAGAAGACTCATATCCAATTAACCACCAGAAAACTGGAGTGGCTCAAAGTGATAGAGTGCTAGCCTTGAGCAAAAGGAGCTCAGCGACAGAGCCCCAGGCTCTGAGTTCAAGTCCCTCGGGGTGGGGGCCAAGTGGGGGGGGGGAAGTGAACAACTCTGACTCAATATTTAGTGCCAAGTTTCCCTCACTGGCTGTACTGAGTTCTGTGTTATCAGTGTCTCCAGTTCTGGTCAGCAATATGGCTCTTCTGTCTTTCCCTTGCTATTTTTCAGTCTTTATTTTTCACTTTAACAGCACCCCTTCCCCTTTAATCTACCCTGTGTATGTTGAACCAAGCAAAACATTTCCTGGAATGAGGCATCCCATTCCATTAGACAGAGACAAGTAAATAACTCGTAACTGTATTTTTGTTAGGGTACTTACTCTCTTGTGTGGATAGGTTTGTAACTAAAGTTTCTAAAAATAAAGCTATTAACAATGGTATTTATACAACATAACAACCTCACTTTAAAATAGTATTTGGTACTTGTCAGAGAGATACTAATTATGATTTTTATGATTGGTGCTATCTTGGGCTACAGGCAGTTTACATATATTTATTTTAAATAATGTTTTTAAAGTTCCTTAAACTTTGCAGTTGTCTTTGGTTCCAAATGAGGAAATCTGGGTCAGTTAATGAAAAAAAGAGCATTTCCTTCTTTGGGCCATGTTGCTTTCTCCCATGGTGTTTTTGCCCTAGCTCTGCCTTATTCCCAGTGGCTTTTCCCTTCATTCCTTTTTGCTCTGCTGGGCATCTTGAGAGGAAAACTTCACACTGACTTCCTCCACTATAAATTCGCTCCTTCCTCTCATCTCTACACATCTTTCTGCCAATATACACCACTACTTCTTCACTATTTTTTTTTAAGTCCACAGCCCTTTCTGGCTGTTTTCCATCTTTAACACTCTCTTGTTTAAATTTTTCTCTTTCTTTGATGAGACCTCAGGTTTTGAAAAGGGTAGGCTTTGACTGTTTATTCTGTACGGTCCAGTTCTGCCTTCCTTCCTGTTCTATCACTATTTTCTTATTCTAGAGTGTTTCTGAGCTCCATGGTGCTTAATTTCTACAAAGCTGTAGACTTTCCTTTTTCTAGATACAGTAAAAGATGCTTTAAAAATTACTATTATTTTTACTGTTAAAGGTAGTTTCAACTTCACATCTCTTTCAGTTTCCCAGCATTCTGTGTCTAGAAACATGACATGACCATTGTCATAAAGTTTGTTGAGTGACAATGTAAGCTTGATGTTTTTTACTAGGCACTGACTGTATAGTGAATTTCATAATTTTGGTGTCAGATTCTTTAATGCTTACAGAAAAAAATGCTGTCACATATGTGTGTGTAACTTTTTTTTGTTGTTTAAATATAAAAGGTTTACTTGATTTAGGCATATATATTACTTGCAGTTCTTTATTATTCACATTCTATTTAAGCTGAACCTGCAAACTCAGAGATAGTCTCTTTTCTGACAACTTTATTATCTGTTTTGTTGTTGTTGTTGGTCATGGACCTTGAACTCTGGGCCTGGGAACTGTCCCTGAGTTCTTCAGCTCAAGGTGAGTGCTCTACCACTTGAGCCACAGTGCCACTTCTGGTTTTCTAGTGGTTAATTGGAGATGAGTCTCAGGGATTTTCTTGCCCAGGCTGACTTTGAACTGTGATCCTCAGATCTCAGCCTCCTGAGTAGCTAGCATTACAGACATGAGCCACCAGCGCCCATCTTTACCTCTTTTTTGTGAGTACAAGTTCTGGGTCTTGAACTCAGGGCTTGGGCACTGTCATTAGTTTTTGTGCTCAAGGCTAGTGCTATACCACTTGAGCCAAAACACCACTTCTGGCTTTTCTGGTAGTTAATTGAAAGTAAGAGTCTCACAGGCTTTCCTGCCTAGGTTGGCTTCAAATTATGATCCTCAGATCTCAGCCTCCTAGGTACTAGGATTACAGGCATGAGCTACTGGTGCTTGGCTTATTATCTCCATTTTACCTGCTATCCAAAACGAATGGAAATAGAGTGAAAAGAAATGAAAGATACATGAAATTAAGTGGCAAAGTATTAGATACACAAACATGAAAGCCATCTACTTTGTGTGCATAAATCTTGTCATCAACGCACATGTACAGGTAACAGAACCGTAGGCTATCATTTGAATCCATAAATATATACATATATTCAACATGTTTTATTGATATTATGAAGGAAAACGACATATTACATGTAAAATACACTTTGTGGTAGAAGATGGAAATGGATAAATTCATAGAAGTTTAATAGACAATTTCCTTTGACATTCTTTTTTTTTTTATGATGATTCAAATGTAATGTTTATTACATGTTTATTACTGTGCCCATGATTAAAATAACCAAAGAAAAATCAATTTAAAAAATGCCCAATTGTCAGTCCAGGCAGTATTGACGTTTCAGCTTGACTGGTTCATGGTAGAGCATAAATATGTGGGCATCTGAAGTAATTCCTTACAGACCCAGCTTGGTTCTTCTCCAGTGTCTTCTCTTGGAGTTGTATCTGATTTTGTTACCAGTTTTCATCCGAATCCACTGGGGAATGGGGCGATTTTGCTTTTGTTTCTTGGCCAGAAACCGCTTGATTCTGAAAGTCTTGTGAGAAGACATGATGGGAAGCGCTGGAAGGCACAGTAACCACGATGGCGAACAAAAGCTGAAGAGACCAGAAGCCGCCGGAAGAACAAGTTTCTCCTTTGACATTCTGTATTCAGAGTGAAGAAGGGTAAGAGGAGAGTGCTATGCCTATGAAGACATAGAGACATAAAGAAAGCTGTATTTCAGGCTGGAAAGGCTGTATGAATGGAGGATGTAGGTAGGGGGCTAGAATTCCAATTACATATGATGACTGTATCCAAACATCCCATATATCTTTTTTTTGGGGGGGTCGGTCGTGGGTCGCTGGGCGCTGTCCCTCAGCTCTTCAGCTCAAAGTGAGCACTCTACCACTTGAGCCACAGTGCCACTTTCTTCTGATGGTTAACTGGAGATGAGAGTCTCACAGACGTTCCTGCCTGGGTTGGCTTTGAACTTTGATCCTCAGATCTCAGGCTCTTGGGTAGGATTTCAGGCATGAACCACCAGTGCCCAGCTTCAGCCCATATACCTTTAGACAATAGGAAAGCTTCTTTCATGGTTAACAGATTGCAAGACTAGCCAGTTTTTCGTTAGTAGTCCATATTGAAATTTTTCTACCCTGGCATTATACCATTATAATTATTCTTATATTTTTTTCTGCTTATAATTGATTATTTATGATAGTTCCAACAACCAATAATGAATCCTTATTTAACTACCATTGTCACTAAATCCCCTGTCTACATATATGCTTTCATTTTCCAGCAGTCACTACTATTTGTGGTAACAGTGACTTAAAATTCCATTTATGATCACTTCTCAGACCTCTAAGATTGAATATAGTTTATGTTCTTATCAGTTTAGCATCTGATATGTCCTTTAAAGTGTATGAATGGATTTTTTTGTCCACTCCATATATCAACTTAGTATTGCAGTGCCTCTGGGAATAGAACAGATGCCTCTCCCCGCAAGGGAATGAAACTGGTTGTTTAAAAATGCAATTATGAGATTCTGGTCTTTATTTCATTTGTAAATTGCTCTTTTTTTTCCTTTCCTTTTTTTCTTTCGTTTTTTTGCTGGTCATGGGGCTTGAACTCAGTGCCTGGGCACTGTCCCTGAACCGATTTATGTTCAAGGCTAGCACTCTACCACTTGAGCCACACTGCCACTTCTGGCTTTTTTGAGTAGTTGATTGGAGATAAAGGTCTCACAGGGACTTTTCTGCCCTGGCTGGCTTTGAACTACGATCTTCAAGATTTCAGCCTCCTGGGTAGCTAGGATTGCACGCATGAGTGCCTGGCTTTAAATTTTTTTTTTAATAAATTGAAAGCTAGGTACTTTGAAAACTTTTAGGACATATATATGTGTATGTGTGTGTGCATACATATATGTATATATGTACACATATATGTATATATATATGTGTGTGTGTATATATATATATATATATATATATATATATATATATATATAGTTGTTTGTTTTTGCTATACCCAAAGCAAGATTTATGATAAAGCAACATTTATAACTTTTCTGGACAGTCTACTGAATTGAATGTATTACTTCCTCCTGAGGTGGACACTTCTTGTTCTGCTCTTATTGAGCTAGCTTTGTTTACTAGATAGCTGTGATGCTAGAGTCTGTTCTTGCTCACCTACTTTCCCCCTTAAATTCTGCTCTTGGGAAAAAATATGAGAGAATTCATTTTTCAGTGTGGCAGCTCTTTAAAGATTTGAAAAGGAATTGTTTTACATTAGCTATTGGTTTAAGCTTTCTCTTTTCAACAACACTGTCTAACAGAAATTTCTGTGATGGTGGAAGTGTTCTTTTTGAGCTGTCTAATCAGTATACATTAGCTAGCAACATGTGGCTAGTAAACACTTGCCATTTGGCTAGTGAGAACAAAAGTTGTAATACTGCTGGGGCTGGGAAGGTGGCTCAGTGGTAGAGCGCTTGCCTTGCATGCATGAGGCCCTGGGTTCAATTCCTCGGCAACACATAAGCAAAAAGAAAAAAGCCAGAAGTGGCGCTGTGGCTCAAGTGGTAGAGCACTAGCCTTGAGCTGAAGAGCTGAGGGCCAGCGCCCAGGCCCAGAGTTCAGGCCACACCACTGGACCCCCCAAAAAAGTTTCAGTACTGCTTTATTTTTATTAAGGTGTTTTATAGAGGGACTGTCATTTCATAAGTCAGGTAATGAGCACATTTCTTTTTTGGACAATGTCACCCCTTCCTTCACTTTCCCCCAGTTGCCCCCTCCCATGCCTGCCCACAAGTTGCTTGTGTTATTTTCCCACATAGTGTATACTGAATAGCATGATTGTATTTGTTCACGCTTAATTTTTTTTAAATTTAGATTGAACTAGCAAGATGCACCAAGTGGCTGTTGTTATACAGTGTACCTCTGAACTCTGGGAATTAAATTTTCTCACATGTCTGCCTTGGCTGCCTCAGAAATCTTTTCAGAACACAGTGAAGAGGTGAGATGTAGAACAATTGCTGGCATGCACCAAGCCCCGAGTTAGTTCTCAGTCCTGCAAAACAAAGAAGAAAGGTAAAAAAGATATAACTATCCTCGTAGACTTGTCTAGAAGCCAGTCTGAAACAACTGAGGAAATCCTCAAACACAACTCCCAAAGCCCTATGGAGTAATGTCAGTTTTTATTGAAGGCTTCTTAGAAGGAGAAGATAAGGGTTATATGTTCATATCACATATCCTAAAAACAAAACTTTAAAAGGTCCTTATTGGCTGGACACCAGCGGCTCATGTTTGTAATCCTAATTACTTAGAAGTCTGAGATTGGGAGGATTGTAGCTGGGGTCAGCCCAGGCAAAAAGTTTGTGAAACCCCTTCTCAACCAATAGTGAGGCATAGTGGCATGTTTACCATCCCAGCGAAAACAGGAAGCCTAAACTAGGTGTGATATGAGACCCTACCTCAAAAATAATCAGAGAGAGAGGGAGAGGACTGAGGAACTCGAGAGGTGAAATCCAGAAATCTTAACTTTTATGACACTCCCTTCCACCCCCAACCAGGAAATTTTTATGCCCTAGTTTTGACCCTCCTGTGGCATAACTGCTGCATTACCCACATTTTTCCCCCCTGCAAGTTGTTCTGGTACTCCAGCTTTGCTTCCGCTCTTGGCCTCATGATGCCAACACAAATAGGGAGGCCTCAGGTTACCAGGACAACGGGAGCTCAGGAAACTGTAAAGACTCAGTACTCCCACGGCATCATGGACAGTGGCTCTGCTGGATGACTTTTGCCTTAGGGACTCAGTCCTACTTCTTCCCTGTCCCCCAGAACACTCAAATCAGAAGATACAGAGACCTGACAGTGGGACGTAGAGAGGATAGCATGAAGAATGGTGAATGAAGCTTTTGTTCTAATATTGATATTTCACGTCACTTTGGGGAAAACTGAATTTGTAATAGTGAGACTTTTATTTCCCTAAAATCTGGTTAGATTGCAAGCTTTGGTGGTAGGATTCTCTCATTTGCTCATGTCATTGATACCTATTTCACTGAACCTTGAATCTTTTCATTCACCTACTAGATGTCCATAACTTTCTTTGGGCTAAAAGGTTTGATTGAATGAAAGCTGCTAATGTTTGGCCAGAAAAGAACAGTTGCTAAACAAAAGATTTGGGTTCTGTTGACGTCTTACCAAAGCTAGTCATTATTTACGGAAGGTCATCTAACTTGTCTCTTTTATTTTTTTAATTAGCATATACTAATTGTACAAAAGTGTTTCCACTGTGATATTTCTGCATATTCGTATAGTGTACTTGGATTAAGTTCACCTCCTCTTGTTAGACTTTCTTATTCCTTCTCCTACCTTTTAACTTGCTGTAATGGGTTTCATTATTCTATGACCTCCAGGCTTGAGCTTGATCCTTTAGCTTTTTTTTTTTTTTTTTTTTTTTTGCCAGTCCTGATGCTTGAACTCAGGGCCTGGGCACTATCCCTGAGCTTCTTTTGCTCAAAGTTAGCACTCTACCACACTGAACCACAGTGCCACATCTGGCTTTTTCTGTGTATGTGGTACTGAGGAATCGAACCCAGAGCTTCATGCATGCTAGGCAAGCATTCTACCACTAAGCCACATTCCAGCCTCCTTTAGCTATTTCACTCAAGGCTAGTGCTGTACTACTAGAGCCACAGGTCTACTTCTGGTGGTTGTCTTTTGCTTTTTTTTTTTTTAATTGATTAATTTGAGATAGAGTTTTATGGACTTTCCTGCTTGAGTTAGCTTGGAATGGCCACCTTCAGCTGAGTAGCTAGGATTGCGGGTGTGGGTCATTGGTGCCAGGCTTCACAATGCTTTTTTCATACATGAGGATGCTGTACTTCAAGTCACACTGATTCACTTTCTCTTCACTTTCCCTCGTTAAGTCCCTTTAAAGTTATGAATAAATGGAAAACTGTTTGCACTTAGATACAATGGTGAGTGGTCCAAAATGAGTAGACCATCTCCATGGAGCTTTGAAGGCAGGCAAGAGCAAAGGGGAATAAAGAACAATAAGGCAGACTTGCTAGTTCTTTTCAAACAGTTGAAGGATGGTTTTGTGGAGGAGGGATTAGATTTATGTGATTTAGCTTCAGAAAGTGGAGTAAGAATCTCCACTTAGATGACAGTAATGGAGGAGAAATTTGGGCTTGAGAAGGGAAGAACTTTTGAATAATTTAAGGACCTCCAAATTGATATGAGCTAAATTGTTAGCCAGTGAATAATGTATGCCTCACATAGAGTTAGATTAGTAATTTTTTTTTTGCCAGTCCTAATACTTGATCTCAGGGTGGGCACTGTCCCTGAGCTTCTTTCATACAAGGCTAGCACCCTACCACTTGACACACAGGCCAGTTCAGTTTTCTGAATGGTTTATTGGAGATAAGAGTCTCCAGGACTTTCCTGCCCAGGCTGGCTTTGAACCACAAGCCTCAGATCTCAGCCTCCTGAGTAGTTAGGATTATAGGCGTGAGCCACCAGGCGCCTGGGGAGATTGGGATTTGGATGAGAGATTTGACCTATAAGGAGAGATAGTTAAATTTTTAAAAACTCAATTTTACCTTTTATATGATTTTATGGCAACTGATCAGATGATTACTATTTTTCTAGGCCCTCTGCTAAATTCACCTCTTTGAATCATTAGATAGTATAGTTAATAGTATGGGCTTTAGCCATTTCTCAGATTTAGTTCCTTAGCCCTCTGGAGATTGCTCAAGAATGTTTCCAAAGTGGCTGGGACCGACAAAGAGCTCTGAGCCTGTTACCTACACCTCTGTCAGAACAATCTTGCCTGGGCTGGCTTTGAACTGTAATCCTCGGATCTCAGCTTCCTGAGTAAGTAGGATTATAGGCATGAGCTACCAGCATTAAGCAAAAAATCAGTTTAAAGTCTGTGATATTCCAAGATCTACATTTTACTGACAGAGAGATTGGAGATGTGGTGCAGGGACTGTCCTGCCAAAGGCCACACTGCTGGTAAATTTCAGAATTGGGATTCAAATCTAGCTTCTACCCACCCCTACCCCATATACACACATACTTGGGATGCTAGGAATTGACAAATGCTCTGCTATTTAGCAGATGCCAGCCCCTAGCTCTTCTGATTAAATATTTGTTTTTTCTTGTTACTAGTCTACTTTTTAAAAGTCAATAAATGTTTCCCTCCATTTTGCTTGTTACCAGTGTAATTTAAAATTTTATTTCTTCAGATCTACTATTCTGTTTTTTTTTAAGTTTAGTAAGATTTAATGTAACAGAGTTAAAGTAGGGAGAAATAGAAGAAAAGAAACATTTCTGTTTGCCATGCAGAAAGTGAGAGTTAAAAGACTACTACTTTTCTGCTAGCTACATGGTAAATCTCCTTGCTACCCAGTCTCTCCTTCTGACCTATATTGTATATTCTGTTGCCCTTTTAGTCTTCTTGAAACATTGTCTTCATCATGTGATTTCTCCTGTCAAGAACCTTCTCTCTGTTGTGTATAAGAAGAAATTCAGCCTCACATTGAATTAAATTCTTTAGGATCATCCCCTTGTTGGGCTTAAAGTGAACCCAAATCCATCTTAGTAATACTAATTAATGAGTTACATAATAGTGAGACTGAGTCCCTCCCTACTTCTGGGCTCCAACTTTGGCAGACTTTTTATGTACAGTTTTAACCAGGCATAGTGAGAAGCTGCAAAATAAATAGAGTCACATTCACAAAGAAAGTTGCATAATATGTATACTTATAGTACACGTGCATGCATATTTTTTGTTTTTTTAATTTTTTTATTGTGAAAATACAATACAGAGGGTTACAATTACATGAGCAAGGTAATTAGTACATTTCTTATTAAGCATTGTTGCCTCCCCTTTTGTTTCCACTTACCATCCCTTCCCATCTCCCCCACACCCCCCCCACACACTCCTGCCCCCTGAATGCATTTTTTTGGGGGGGGTCCGGTCGTGGGGCCTGAACTCTGGGCCTGGGCGCTGTCCCTCAGCTCTTCAGCTCAAGGCTAGCGCTCTACCACTTGAGCCACAGCGCCACTTCCGTTTTTTTTTCTTTTTTGCTTATGTGGTGCTGAGGAATCGAACCCAGTGCCTCTGGCATGCAAGGCAAGCGCTCCACCTTCCCAGCCCTGAATGCATATTTTTTTAAAAGGCATGAAATATAACAATTATCTGGATAAAAAAGCACATTAAACTGTAAGACAGAGACTGAAAATAAGGCAGAGGGGAGGTGAGGAAGGGGCAACTTGAAATGCTTATTTCTTCACCATAGAAGTTTCCCATAGAAGGGAAACATAAGGGCCCAGGCTCAACTAGCCTCACTGCTATTTCTTTGGTTCTTATATTACTACTAAAGAAGTAAGTAATGAGCTGGGTACTGGTGTCTCACACCTGTAATCTTAGCTAATCAGTAGACTGAAATCTGAGGTTTGTGGTTTGAAGCCAGTGTGGGCAGGAAAGTCTGTTGAAGCTCCTATCTTCAGTTGACCACCAGAAAACCAAAAGTGGTGTTGTGGCTTAAAGTGATAGAGTGCTAGCCTTAAGCAGAAGAGCTCAGGGACAGCTCCAAAGCCCTGAATTCAAGCCCCAAGGCTGATCAGAAAGAAAGGAAGAAAGGGAAGGAAAGAAAGAAGGTAGTTTGGTCAAGTGTCATCCATGTCACTATCTGGGTAGAAAGGCTTAGAAGAGATAAATCCCCAGGAAGCCCCTTGATGTCTATCAGAGAAGAGCAAATACTTGATTTTAGTCTTCTCACAAAGGTTGTACATAGGGAGTGAGAGAAAAT
This sequence comes from Dipodomys merriami, assembly GCF_024711535.1. Taxonomy (NCBI): domain Eukaryota; kingdom Metazoa; phylum Chordata; class Mammalia; order Rodentia; family Heteromyidae; genus Dipodomys; species Dipodomys merriami. The sequence goes on from NW_027203029.1 coordinate 55,971, forward strand.
GCTTGAAAAGGTATCAGAATACTCAGGGATGTGAATGTAGGGGCTCCCAAATGACAAATATTCAGTCCACTGAAATTGCCTCCCTTTCCCGAGCTTCTGAGGGTGTGGTGATTGAATTGAGGGCCTCATACTTGCTAAGGGTCTACCACTTGTACCACACACCTCCAGGCCCTTTTTGGGTTGCTTATTTTTGAGATATGGTCTCATTTGATACCAGCGCCAGCCTAGATTGTGTTCCTTCTATCTGTGCCTCCCTTGTGTGCCTGGGGATAACAGGCACCCACCTCTGTGCCCATAACAGACACATGCCACTGCACCCAGTATTGTCCATGGAGTCTCATAAATTTTGATGCCTTGGCTGGCCTCCTAGATTCCCTGATCTCTACCACCCAAGTAACTAGGATTACAAGCCTGAGCCTCCATGCCCAGTTCCCCTTAAATGATCTAGTAGGAGACTATCAGAAAGAAAAGAAAGGGCTGGGAAGGTGGCTCAGTGGTAGAGCGCTTGCCTTGTATGCCTGAGGCCCTGGGTTCGATTCCTCAGCACCACATAGCCAAAAAGAAAAAATCTGGAAGTGGCGCTGTGGCTCAAGTGGTAGAGTGCTAGCCTTGAGTTGAAGAGCTGAAGGACAGCGCCCAGGCCCAGAGTTCAGGCCCCACAACCGGACCCCTCCCCCCCCAAAAAAAAAGAAAAGAAAAGAAAAACTAAACCAAAAAGAGCAGCGGCATGGTTCAAGTGGTAGAGTGCTTACTTAGCAAGTGGAAGGCCCTGAGTTTAATCTCTAGTATCATCCTCCCTACTCAAAAAAATATAAATGTTTCTTGTTTCACATAATTATTTTTAACTTTACTAAGATATAATTTACATACAAGAAATACAAGAAGGGAAGTGGTGCTGTGGCTCAAGAGGTAGAAAGCTCGCCTTGAGCTGAAGAGCACTTGCCTTGAGCTGAAGAGTGCAGGGATAGCACCCAAGTCCAGAGTTCAAGCCCCACTTCTGACCAAAAAAAAAACAAAAACCAAGAAGGTGCACCCATTTTAAATGTATGATTCAGTGAGGTGGGTTTTTTGTTTGTTTTTGTTTGTCAGTTGTGGGCATTGAACTCAGAGCCTGGGCGCTGTCCCTGAGTTCTTTTGCTCAAGGCTGGCACTCTACCATTTTGAACTACAGCTCCCTTCTGGTTTTTGAGGGTTAATTGGAGATAAGAGTCTCATAAGGACTTTTCTGCCTGGGCTGGCTTTGAACCTGGATCCTCAGCTCTCAGCCTCCTGAGTAGCTGGGATTACAGGCGTGAGCCACCCATGCCAGGCTAAAAGTACATTTCTTTTTGGGCAAGGTCACGCCTTCCCAGTTTTTCCCTTGTCTCATCCTTTATGGAATCTTGTGATGCGTAGTAGTTTCAAAATGGTCTAATTTATTAGACCTTCCTCAAAATGTGATCCCACGAATTGAATTTTAAACATGTTTTGCTGTCTTTTCTTTTTCTATTCATGTATTCTTTTTGTTTAATAGAGAGAAAGGGGAGATGGTTGCTTCATTGATGTCAAGTCTTCTTTAAATCCTCCAAGCAATCTTTTCCCTGGGGAGTTACACTATAAAACCCTAACTATGACTATTATGCAGTCTCAAAATACCACATATATGATATGTATTTTATATAATATTTATGTGGCAATAACCACACACATGGCCACACCCAATGAAACAAGGTCATGTTTACAGAAGGGCTATTGGGAGATAAGTGATGCTATGATTGTGAATGAATTCATCAAGGAAATAAGTCTGGGGAGAAGAATGTAGAATCCCAAGGGCAGAAGCTAAGGGGAAAACCCACAATTGGGAGGAGGAAGAGGGGCCTCCCTGTGGGAGATGAGTTGGACATCCTGATAGGATAACTGGGACAGTGAGCTGTCGTGGAGGCCGTGGCAGGAGTGTGTGAGGAAGGAAATGACTAGCAACAGTGTCAAATATAATTGCCATGACACTGGAGGAATACATGGTCTGTAAAGTAGCATCCTCACTGTGTTCTTCCTCATCTAGATCATTCTCAAGCTTTAACCTTATACTGTTCAATTCCATTCAATAAGTGTACTTTTTCAGTTGAACACAAACTGTGGTGGAGTTGTCTAAAAGGCTTTAAGTTGTGGTTTAAAGTCACATCTCTTATTTTTAATTTAGATTTTGAATTGTTATTATAAAGGTGATGTACAGAGGGGTTAAAGTTATGCAAGTCAGGTAATGAGAACATTCCTTTTTGGACAATGTTACCCCTTTCCTCACTTTTCCCCAATTTTTCTCTCCTATCCCCACCCACAAGTTGTATAGTTCATTTTCAACATAGTGTCTAGTGAATACCACTGGTGCATTTGTTTGTCCTTGGTGTTAGAGTATAGTAGACTTTGCCAGAAAACCACAGAGACATCCAGGTACAAAGAACAACAAAAAAAGTTGTATTGCTGGTAAGCAGGGAGCAGTGAGAAGTGCCAGCTATTGTCTGAGGTGACCTAAATAGCTTACTGAGGCTAGGAGGGGCTAGAAGGGGCTAGGAGGTGGAGACCCTGCTGTGGACCTGAGGACCAGGGGCTTCATCATGGTGAATTAGGATTTATGGCTGCTGCCCAAGTAGTAGATAAGGGGCCCTGCAGCTGCCCAGACCTGGAGGTTAAAAAAGGGCTCTTGTTGACTTATTTGGTGATAGCTTCTCCAGAGGAGTGTCATCTCAAGGTAAAGGGGGTTGGAGGCTGATTATTTACTGCCTTTACTAAATGGGCCTACTGTTGCCTAGGAAAGAAGCATGCTAAGCTGTGGAAAGGGTAAGGAGCATGCTAAGACATCAGAAGGGAGCTTATTGGCCTTATACTTGGTCCCTCCCAAAGACAGGTAAATGAACAAACAAGACAGAAAAGAAGACAAAAACAGTAACAAAGGAAAAAAATCTCTTATTTTCATTTCTGGAGTTCATTTTGATAAATATTTTATTTATATGATTAGAGGCACATAGGCATTGCACCTTTGAGTCACATCTCTTTTTCTTTTTCTTTTCTGTCGGTCATTGTGTTTGAACTCAGGGAATGAGTGCTGTCCCTGAGCATTTTTGCTCAAGGCTAGGGCTTACCACTTTGAGACGCAGTGCCACTTCCAGTTTTCTGGTGCTAATTTAAGAGTGTCATGGGAGTTTCCTGCCCTGGCTGGCTTTGAACCATGATCCTCAGATCTCAGCCTCCTAGGTAACTAGGATTACAGGTGTGAGCCACCAGCACCCAGCTACCTTCTTGTTTAGAAATGTAGTTGAGAGCCGGGCCAGGTGGCTCACACCTGTAATCCTAGCTACTCAGGAGGCGGAGATCTGAGGATCATGGTTCAAAGCCAGCCCGGGCAAGAAAGTCCATGAGACTCTTAACTCCAATTAACCACTCAGGAAACCGGAAGTGGCACTATGGTTCAAGTGGTAGAGCACTAGCCTTGAGCTGAAGAGCTGAGGGACAGCGCCCAGGCCCAGAGTTCAAGCCTCACGACTGACAAATATATATATATATATATATATAGTTGAGCTTCATATATCATATAGCCATCCCTTCACTTGAATATCCAGTAGGAGACATTGAGTAAAATTGTTCTTATTGCCCTGGGATTGGGAACCAGGGCCTAAAGCTGGGGATAAGAAAACACTAAGTACATTTTAGAGAGTTGGTAAAAGAAGTCGTCGAACTGGCCCTGCAGTTTCCAAGCACTAACCCAACTTATTCCTCCCACCCTGTCTCCACCCCACCAATGTAAGATACAAGTTAAGAAGGGCGTTATGAGCTGGCTGCCAGTGACTCACACCTGTGATCCTAGCTACTCAGGAGGCTGAGATCTGAGGATTGTGGTTCAAAGCCAGGCCCGCAGGAAAGTCTGTGAGAGTGCTATCTCCAATGAACCACCAGAAAACTGGAAGTGGAGCTGTGGAAGTGGAGCTGTGGCTCAAATGAAGCGTTCTAGCCTTGTGCAAAAGAAGTTTAAGAACAGTGCCCTGAGTTCAAGGCCCAGGACTGGCGCGTGCGCGCGCGCACACACACACACACACACACACACACACACACACACACACACACCTGGCACTGGTGGCGCGCGCGCACATACACACACACACACACACACACACACACACACACACACACACCTGGCACTGGTGGCTCATACCTGTAATCCTAGCTACTCAGGAGGCTGAGATCTAAGGATCTCGGTTCAAAGCCAGCCCAGGCAGGAAAGTCTATGAGACTCTTATCTCCAAAAAACCACCAGAAAACTGGAAGTGGTGCTGTAGCTCAAGTGGTAGAGAGCTCGCCTTGAGCTGAAGAGCTGAGGGACAGTGCCCAGGCCCAGAGTTCAGGCCCCATGACCAGCAAAACAAAAACAAAAATCTTTCCCCTGTTTTACATTTGCTTTCTTTTTAAGAAGGGGTTTTTGACTAAAAATCAGGTCTGAAAAATAGCTTCCATGGGGAAATCATTTAAGGATTTTTAAACAAGAGCGTGATATAATTAGGTTTTTGTTTCAAAAGGTTGCTTTGGCACCAGAACACATGGTGGAGACTGGATAGAAGGAGGAAAATCCTAGACTCAGACACTTGCAACTTTTAGAATGAAACAATCATCAGAATTGGCATTGTGGCTTCATCCCATTTCACATGTAGTAGGGGTTTTCTGGAGTGCTAATTCCTACCCAGTGGTCTCTCCATTTCCAATTCCTGCTTAGTACCTTTGCAACCTCCCATCCTCATTCTTTCCTCTTCATCTTGGCACTCACTCAACTACCAAGTTCTGTGGTTGCTTTGTTCAAATTATCTCAGATTCGTTTCTCTCTCCATTCCATACCATCATCCTATATCAGGCATGTACCATTTTGTGCTTGGATTTGTCCAGAAACCTCTTAAACTCGTCTTCCTGCTTTTAGTCTCTCTGCCACTGATCTTTCATTACCACTGCTTAGCTACTCTTTTATTATTTTTGCTGGTTCTGGGGCTTGAACTCTGGGCCTGGCCTAGCTCTCTACCAATTGAGCCACAGCTCTACTTCTGGCTTTTTGTGGTTAATTGAAGCCAAGAGTCTCACAGACTTTCCTGCCTGGGCTGGCTTTGAACCTTGATCCTTAGATCTCAGCCTTGAGTAGCTAGGATTACAGATGTGAGCCACTGGCACCCAGCATAGCTATTCTTTTTGCTTCAAATAACATATTACAGCACATAAAACAAGTTTAGTAAATTTTTGATTTAGACTTTTCTCTTTTTTCCCCAGTCTTTTTGTTTTTCTAGGAAATTCTAAGCAGAGCAGAGGGTTAAAAAATAGTGAGGAATACATTTCTAATCATAAGCTATAGTAGCCATGTTTCCTTTGCTTCTTTCACTGTAAGATGTTGTAAACCTACAAGTACTTAGTAAAAGGGAAACACATATCCCTGTTGGTGCTTGCTTCTTGCCAATATTGTGAAGAAAGTGGACTTTAAATGGACTAGAAGAGAATATTATGTTTGAGATTGTTTCTCTGGATGTTCCCCAGGGATGGTAAGTGAACATGGAGATGGAAATGATGGTGAAGGTAGAGAGTAGGCACATGGGGAGCAATAGTATGCCCAAGATATGCTGGTATAGACCTGGATGGAGCAGACAGGTAACATATGTCCACTTGCAGTTTGGATCTTCAAGAATACAAATGTAGTTGGGCACCATAGCTCATGCTTGTAATCCTAGCTACTCAAAAGGCTGAGACCTGAGGCTTGTAGTTCATAGTCTAGGTAGACAAAAGTGGAAGCTGTTTATCTCTAACCAGCAAAAAAATGGAACTGGTGGTGTGGTTTAAGTGGTGGAGCACTAGCCACAACAGAAAAAGCCTCATAGTCCCCCACACACCAGAAAGGAAGAATAGAAATGAATGTGGGTGTTTCTAACTTTTCTTAAATTCTTCTTTTTATTTCTTTATTTATTTTGGGTCTGGTCATGGGGCCTGAACTCTTGGCCTGAGCGCTGTCCCTCAGCTCTTCAGCTCAAGGCTAGCACTCTACCACTTGAGCCACAGTGCCACTTCTGGCTTTTTTTCTTTTTGCTTATGTGGTGCTGAGGAATCGAACCCAGGGCCTCATGCATGCAAGGCAAGGGCTCTACCACTGAGCCACCTTCCCAGCCCCTCTTTTTTTTTTTTTAATTTTATTTTATTTGTGAACATACTGTACAGAGGAGTTACAATTGCATGGGCAGGATCCCAGCCCCTCTTAAATTCTTATAGGACACATTGACTCTCTGCGAAACATTTGCCATTAGAAAATGACTTGTCTAGATTATGTATTACCAATAAAGCTGACATTTCTGTTAATCTCTTCAGACACATACTTAGGCAGGTAAGTTGGAAGCTGGGGTCTAATTTGAAAATATTTTAACTGATTTACTTTTGGTGCTGGGGATTGAATCCAGGGTTTCCCACATGCTAAGCTTGAACTCCATTACTGAACTTTCAAAAGACAGAGATGTATGAATTCAAAGGAAAGGCATTTGGCCCCTTGAACAATCATAGCAACTGTTTGCAGAAGTTGAGAAGGTAACTGGGCTTCTGTGTGTGTGCTGTATGATGGGGGAGGAGGCCAGGAGGTAGGGAGGACACATGAGTAGAAATGGTCTCCTCTTCCTCCCCCTCCCTCTCCCCCTCCTCCTCTTTTCCTGATTGAAATGTATCATGTAGAATCCCCATGTTTATGCTTTATTTGACTCCACTTTTCATGGCTGTTCTCTGCCCTCTGTTGGTAGATTCTCTTGGAGACCTGCCTTTCTTATATACTGGGGACAAGTAAATATAGGCAAAACCTTTTTCTAGGGGCTGGGAAGATGGCTCAGTGGTAGAGCGCTTGCCTTGCATGCCTGAGGCCCTGGGTTTGATTCCTCAGCACCACATAAGCAAAATGAAAAAAGCCAGAAGTGGTGCTGTGGCTCAAGTGGTAGAGCTGTAGTCTTGAGCTGAAGAGCTGAGGGACAGTGCCCAGGCCCAGAGTTCAGGCTCCACAAAACAAACAAACAAAGCCTTTTTCTATAGCCCTGACCAGTTAGAGAGAAGACTGGAAAATATATTTTGTTTCTTTGGAATCCTGCAATTATGGAAGGAATAGTCGAATGTAGAACAAATTCAAGGATCCATATTTAGCTGTGAAATCAGCTCAGTTAAACGCACTGTTTACTGTTTGAGTCTTGGGTATCAGGATAGACCATAGAGAAGAGTGAAGTGACTCTAAATCTCATAGCTGTCCCAGGACTCTGCTAGGGTCTTGAGGCCGGCGTTGGCCTGGAGTTAGGATTTCTTTCAGCAAAGAAATATGGTAGCTTGGAATTTACAACAGCTTCTAGCAGCTAATCAATTGAGGCTCTGCAGGCTCTGGACCAGAAACACTAAAAGCAGTGTTTTGGCTCATCTTGCCCAAAAGAAATTCAGGTGGTCTCTGTGGAGTAGTAGAAAACCATAATACCCCTACAGAGAAGATGTTGGACCCTCGCTATGTGCCACTTAGGAGAGTCTGAGATTTCCCAGGCTTTGAATGCATTGCATCAGGGTCACTAAACACTGACGGAATCTTATTGTCTATATCCAAGAAAACAGCAGTAGCTTGGACCCGTTGCTGTAGACCAGGGGTGAGGCAGAATACCATGGTGGACAGGATGTAGTAAAAAAGAACTGCTTACTTAGTTTAGGGCTGGGAAGGTGGCTCAAGTGGTAGAGCACTCGCTTTGAGCTGAAGAGCTCAGGGACAGTGCCCAGGCCCAAAGTTCAGGCCCCACAACCAATTAAAAAAAAAAAAAAAAAAAAAGAACTGCTCACTTTAAGGGTCTGAAATGAGATATACCCTTCACTGGCCCTCAGTGATCAACTCCCTCGAATTTACTTTCCACTGCCTCCCAACACAGCTACCAAGTTATAAATCAATCAATGAATCAATCCATTAATTAAGTCAGAGTTATCCAAATACTTCTCCAAAACTCTACCTCTGAACATTGCACTGAGGACAGCGTCAAACACATGAACCTTCAGGGGAACACTTCATATCCATGCTTGAATGTTTAATCCCTAACCGAATACAGAGTTGTCCTTAATATGTTTTTGTTTTTGATTTTTGGGTCCGGTCGTGGGGCCTGAACTCTGGGCCTGGGCGCTGTCCCTAAGTTCTTCAGCTCAAGGCTAGCGCTCTACCACAGTGCCACTTCCAGCTTTTTTCTTTTTGTTTATGTGGTGCTGAGGAATCGAACCCAGGGCCTCATGCATGCAAGGTACGCGCTTTACCACTGAGCCACCTTCCCAGCCCCAGTTGTCCTTAATATGGAGAATAATGAAATATTTTGAATTCCTCTGGGTAACAGCGGTGGCTGGTCCTCACAGGTCCGCAGGTGTTAGAACCATCTGAGTCTTTGGTGATCATGACAATGTAACTTTATACTACAAATTCCATGAGCCAGTATAATATCTGTAAAGAACTCTACCTCAGCTGGACGCTGGTGGCTCATGCCTGTAATCCTAGCTACTCAGGAGGCTGAGATCTGAGGATCACGGTTCAAAGCCAGCCCGGGCAGGAGAGACCGTGAGACTCCTATCTCCAATAAACCACTAGAAAACCGAAAGTGGCATTGTGGCTCAAGCGGTAGAGCGCTCACCTTGAGCTGAAGAGCTCGGGACAGCGCCCAAGCCCAGAGTTCAAGGTCCATGACCGACCAAAAAAAGAGAACTCTACCTCAGAGTCTAAGAGACCTGGATTCTAGTGTCAACTTTGCTATTAAAAGGCATGTGGAGTGAGGGAAGGGGTGACATTGTCCAAAAAGAAATATACTCTAGTTTGGTGCTGGTGGCTTATGCCTATAAATCTTAGCTACTCAGGATGCTGAGATCTGAGGATTGAAGTTCAAAGCCAGCCCAGGCAGAAAAATCCCAGTTAGACTCTTATCTCTAATTACCCACCAGAAAACTGGAAGTGGTTATATGGCTCAAAGTGGTAGATTGCTAGCCTTGAGTGAAAAAGCTTAGGGACAGTTGCCTAAGCCTGGAGTTCAAGCTCCAGAAAGAAAGAAAGAAAGAAAGAAAAGCCGGATGCAAGTGGCTCACGCCTGTAATCCTAGCCACTCTAGGATCACGGTTCAAAGCCAACCCAAGGCAGGAAAAGTCTGTGAGACTCTTATCTCCAATAAACTACTCAGAAAACCGGAAGTGGTGCTGTGGCTCAAGAGGTAGAGCACTACCCTTGAGCTGAAGATCTGAGAGACAGCACCTAGGCCCAGAGTTCAAGCCCCATGACCGACAAGAAAAAGAAAAAGAGGGGGGAGGAGGAGGAAGAAGGAAGAAAGAAAGGAAGGAAGAAAAAAGGAAGGAAGAAAGGAAAGGAAAAGAAATGTGCTCTCCCTGACTTATGTAACTGGACAAAAGGGGGGGAAAAAAAAAAACATATGTGGAGCCAGGTACCAATAGCTCATGCCTATAATCAGGAGGTGGGGTTCAGAGAATCATGGTTCAAAGTGACCCTAGGCAGCAAAGTCCATGAGACTCTTCTATTCAATTAATCACCAAAAAGCTGGAAATGGAGATATGGCTTAAGTGGTAGAGCTCTAGTCTTTTTTGTTGTTGTTGTTGGTCGTGGGGCCTGAACTCTGGGCCTGGTCTCTTTTTCTGCTTATGTGGTGCTGAGGAGTCAAATCCAGGGTTTCATGCATGCAAGGCAAGCATTCTACCACTGAATCACCTTCCTAGCCTGAGCTCTAGTCTTGAGCAAAATAGCTTAGGCACAGCACCCAGGCCCCAAATTCACCCAGGACTCACGTGCATGTGAGTGTGATACACACACACACAATGGCATTTGGAGTTAGATGAAAGGCAAGGGGAAGGAAAAGATGGGAGTTCTCTCTCTGAAACTTTTCAGCTATTAACTGAGGATTTTACAACATATTTATAGAACCCATCTTTTTCCAGAGCTTCTATGGTTCTTTGAGATTGTGTCATTTTGGATTTACTACTTTCATGAAAAGCAGTCATTTGATTCATTGATCTAGAGTTACAGAGCCATTTTTTTCAGATGCCTCCCTTCCTTTCTAGTTTCCTATGCTTTTCACTGCCCAGATAGGTCTAAATTCCTGTTCATCAAACATGGTTGGGAGCCTGGAACCACAGTTTACCATTCCTCTGGTGTCTGGTAGCTTATGCCTGTAATTCTAGCTCCTCAGGAGGCTAAGATCTGAGGATCGTGGTTCAAAGCCAGCCCAGGCAGAAAAGCCCCTGTAAGACTCTGATCTCCAATTAACCACTCAAAAGCTATAAGTAGAGCTGTGGCTCAGAGTGGTAGAGTGCTAGCCTTCAGCAAAAACGCTCAGAGATAGCACTCAGCCCCTGAGTTCAAGTCCCACAGCCGACAAAAAAAAGAAAAAAAAATGTCTTAAGGGTTGAGGCTGGAGATGTTATTGTCATTGGGGGCTTGCCCATGGCCTCTGTGACCTAGGGATTCCAATTGTATGTTCCTCAAATGTAAGGACTTTATCAATTTCTTTGTATACATCCTTAGAGCTTGTGCTCCATAGCCAGGTTTCAATAAACATATTTACTAATAATAAATAGGCATCATCCTTAATTTCCCCTCAAGACCACTAGGTGTCGCCTTCACCTCAGAGAAACTGTCCCCCAGTCTACACGCATTTTTCCCTCTGTTTGGGGAGCTCTTAGGCTTTTGGCTCTGTGATTTCTGGAGAAGTGGTGCGAAGGGGGCGAGAAACTGGATCTCAGCAGGGAGAAGTAGGGGCTCATGTGCGTGTCTTTTATGACAGTCTCAGAGAACTCCCCAGGGTCCCCTAGCAGTCCCCTCTACAACCATGATGTCATTTCACAAGCTGTTCCTCAGGATGGGATCACCACTCCCAGTGTGGGAGACCTTAGTGAACTTACTAGGCTAGAAGCCAAGGGATTGGATGGAAACTAAGGTGGGGTGCAATGGGCTTTCACTGCTGGGGTCTGTTGGGCCTGGTCTATCTAATAAGCCCTCACCTGAAGCTAGCCTGTGCTTTACTGAAGGACAAAGGAGAGACGAGGCCCTGGAAGCGGAGGCTGGTGGATGTGGGTACAAGAGGCCAGGGAGCCAGGAAGAGGATGAGTGGAGGCTGAGTCCCCGGGAAGGAGAAGACTCACGGGCTTGGCTGGGGCTCACAGGGGACTTGGGTGGGGCAGGGCCTGTCTTCCAGTGAGCAGGCCCCTGGGGCCCTGTCGAACGAGTGAGGGGCTCCCTGCATTTAGGAGGGTATCGTTTCCTAGATGAAGGAAACCGTACCTAAATGGATACCAAATGTTTGAGGATTCCTGATTGCTTTCTGGAGACTGGAGCAACCAAAGGACTTCAGGGGTTGAGAGAGATCATCAGAGTACTGGAGAGGAGAGAAGACAGGCCTTTGGGGGTCTTTTGAATGTGTGCGGTGGAAGAGAGAGGCCTGGTGGACCCGGGGCTTGCGGGAAGCAGAGGGTGGGGGAGGCCCTTCAAGGGTCAGGGTCCCCCAGGAACCCCGCGGGGTCTGCAAGGCCCAAGTGTGGAGCCCCGGGGCGCTCACCGGCTGGGTGGGAGGGGTGGGGCGCTGGGGGTGGGGGGGGGTGGGGAGGGTATGTGTGTGTGTGTGGGGGGGAGAGGCAGCAGGCGCCGGAGGGTGGGGCCGGGCGGGGGAGGGGCAGCGGGGGAGGGCGGGGCGGGGGGCGGGCGGCCTGCCCGGGAAGTCACACTCGGCAGCCACCACCGGGCGCAGCGAGCGGAGACGCGCCGGGGGCCAAGGCGACCTGACCCGGACGAGCGAGCGGCGCGCGCGCGCAGGGGGCCCAGGCGGGGGGCGGGAGGCGGCGGCAGCGGGGCGGCCCGGGCCGCCGGGGCCCTGGAGGAGAGCGGAGCGGAGAGAAGCGAGGCCGGAGGGGGGGGGGGGACACGGGCGGGGCCGCCGCAGCTCCGGATGGGACCGGCGCCTGGGCCCGTTAGTCCAAGCCGGAGCTTCGGGGGAAGCCTTCACCGGGAGAGTGACCCCTGCCTTCCCCTCCCCTCCGGGCCCAGGCCTCGCTTCGCTCCCCGCTTGCCGCGGTCCCGGTCCTTCCGCCGCCTCAGCCCCCGGGTCCTGTTTGTCGCCGCTCCCTGCCCTCCTGGAGCCTGCAGCTGTGGGGTGCCCCCGGCCCTCCCCCTCCACCCACGGCCCGCCCCAGGCTCAAGCCCCCTCCTTCTCAGCTCTGGATCGTCAGGCCACTTCACCCAGCACTGTCCCCATCCCGGCTGGTCGCGGGGGCCCCCGGGTCCCTCCCTGCTCCTGCCGCCCTATCCTTAGCCTTGCCCCAGGCTGGTTGCCCACGCCTTGCCCACCCCACGCTTCCTCCCATCCTCTCCTGGCGTCGTCCCCGGCACTGTGTCTCTCCTAGCCGGTCGCCTTGGCGTGCCCTCCTCTTCTCTTGCTGGCCCTCTTCCCCAGGCTCCAGGCTGGGTGGTGCTTGTGCCTGCCCGGTAGGCCAGAGCGGCCCCAGGCTCTGGGGGCCATGGCACTGCCATCCCTGCTGCTGCTGGTGGCAGCCCTGGCAGGTGGGGTGCGTCCCCCGGGGGCGCGGAACTTGACACTAGCTGTGGTGCTGCCAGAACACAATCTGAGCTATGCCTGGGCCTGGCCACGGGTGGGTCCCGCCGTGGCGCTAGCCGTGGAGGCACTGGGCCGGGCATTGCCCGTGGACCTGCGGTTTGTCAGCTCTGAACTAGATGGCGCCTGCTCTGAGTACCTGGCTCCCCTGCGCGCTGTGGACCTCAAGCTCTACCATGACCCCGACCTGCTGTTGGGCCCTGGTTGTGTGTACCCTGCTGCCTCGGTGGCCCGCTTTGCTTCCCACTGGCGCCTTCCCCTGCTGACTGCCGGTGCGGTGGCCTCTGGTTTTGCGGCAAAGAATGAGCATTATCGTACCCTGGTGCGCACTGGCCCCTCCGCTCCCAAGCTGGGTGAGTTTGTAGTGACCTTACACGGGCACTTCAACTGGACTGCCCGTGCTGCCTTGCTCTATCTGGATGCACGCACCGATGACCGGCCGCACTACTTCACCATCGAGGGAGTCTTTGAGGCCCTGCAGGGCAGCAACCTCAGTGTGCAGCACCAAGTGTATGCCCGGGAGCCAGGGGGGCCCGAGCAGGCCACCCACTTCATCCGGGCCAACGGGCGCAGTGAGTGTGGCCCAGGCCGTGTTAGGGTCAAGGGAGGTGGGCTGGCCATGTCCCTGGAGCTCAGCAGGGGGGTGGGAGGGGGAGCTACACAGCCATCAGCTTGGTCAAGCTGTGTAGGGTGGTGGGGATGGAGAAGGAAATGTGGACCCAACACCTGTGAGAGGACTCAGGTGTTTGGAGCCTGGCTGGTGGGTGTTATGGGCAGAGGTAGTCAAGGAGATTGGCAGTGTAAGGGGTGAGGCTCAGGAGAATGTGGCACTGCGAAGATGTTGAGTTTGGGAAAGAAATGTGAGTGTCCTAGAGTCTCTGTGTGCCTCCATCCTAGCCTGGGGGACCAAGACCCCTTTGTAGCATAAAGAGAATTGGTTCAGAGCGCAACAGATTTGGTTGGGAAAGGCAAGCTAAAGCTCCTATGGAGAATTATCAGGAGTCAGTGCCTATGAGCCTAGAGAAAAGCAAGGCAGAATGGGGGGGGGGTGTGAGGAGGAGCAGTCAAGGCTCTGGGGAGAGGGAGGGCCTGAATCATCACTGTCTTCCTCCAGGGCCTGCAGTCAGGCTCTGACTTCTGCCAGATGGTCCATATGGCCTCAGGGCACTCATGATGGGAGCTTCTAGGGAAAAGTGCGTCTGCTGGGTGGTCAATAGGTAGGGCCACTCTTTTGCTAATGAGGGGACATGCAGATGGTTCAAAAAGGGGGCTGGTGGGGTCCTGGATGCCTTTCTCAGGGTGCTCCCCTGTCATGTGCCTGCTCCCAGTTGTGTATATCTGCGGGCCCCTGGAGATGCTGCATGAGATCCTGCTCCAGGCCCAGAGGGAGAACCTGACCAATGGAGACTATGTCTTCTTTTACCTGGATGTCTTTGGGGAGAGTCTCCGTGCAGGGCCTACCCGCTCTACAGGCCGGCCATGGCAGGACAATCGCACCCAGGAACAGGCCCAGGCCCTCAGAGAGGCCTTTCAGGTATCATTTGAAAGGAGTGAGGAAAGGAACAATTCCTTCACCAGACCTCCAAGGAAATCCCATTTATTTGTGAGAGTTGTGAACTACAGGATCTTTCCAAGTCTGGTATCATTCTTCCTTCCTTCCCAAGCTTTGTGACTCTTTGTGCATCTGCTGCCAAGACTGACTTTGGCCTCCTCCAAATCCTAGAACATTGGCTTTCCTAAGTAGGCTAGACTGCAGGGAAAAGTTTAGGGGATAAACTCTGAGCCTTATCCTCAGCAAGGCTGTCACCCTTTCTAGAGAGATGAGGCTTCACTCTTGGTACTGTTAGGTAAAGTTTGAGAAAGGTGATGGTATGTCTGGAACAGGTACTGAGTGGTTTAGAGGATGAAGAATTGGTGTGGGGTGAGTTGAGAGGATGCTTTTGTGAAGGAAGTGAGCCTATTTTGACTATAATGGTAGGTGTCAGATTCATAATTAGCATGGGTGATCCAGGAAGCCTGTGTAAAGAGAAAATAGGGGTAGGCATATTTGAGAGATTAAGAAGATACTGGCCTGGTAAGAAGGAATGGTTCACTGGAAGCACACATAGGAAATAAAATGGCAAGGGTAGACTAAGCAGAGCTCTAAACCTTAAGGCACCAGGACTTGAATTTGGAGTCCTTGGTATATGTGGTGTGTGGTGTGGGGGTGGGGTGGGGAGGGAGGGTGTGTGGATGTGGGTGTGTGGTGTGTGATAGTAAATAGAATGATGGAAATCAAGTTAGATTAGAAAAAAAGGAGGATTCAAGGCAGTGAGACCAGTTGATTGATCAGAAAGGAGTGAGTGATACATTTTACACATTGGAGAATGATAACAAGAATGGAAAGAAGTAGATCTGATTGAGGAATTTGTGGAGAGGGTTGGTGTTACTGAAAATTTCCCTCCTCTGCCTCTTTCTCTCTTTCCTAGTATTAGAGTTTGAACTCAGGATCTTGTGCTTATTAGTCAAGGCACTGTTCCATGTGAGCCATGACCCCCTTCCCCTCAGCCCCTGGGCTTTAACCTTTGATGAGTTGCTTTCTGCAGAATAAAATATAGATTCTTTAGCATGGTGTTTAAGAGCTGCTGCTTCTTCTTCTTCTTCTTCTTTTTTTTTTTTTTTGGTTGGTCATGGGGCTTGAACTCTGGGCCAGGGCACTGTCCCTCAGCTCTTCAGCTCCAGGCTAGCACTCTACCGCTTGAGCCACAGCGCCACATCTGGCTTTTTCTGCTTATGTGGTGCCGAGGAATGGAACCCAGGGCCTCATGCATGCAAGGCAAGCACCCTACCACTGAGCCACCTTCCCAGCTTAAGAGCTTCTATATTCTGTTCTCAATCCTCTTGTGGTCTCAGCTCCCTGTGCACTTATGCACAGAACTCAGGTGCCCTAGCACTTGGTGCCCTTTACTCCTTTGTCTGCAGTACCCATTTTTTCCCTCATCCCAAATCTGTGCCTCGCAAAATCATACCTTTGACTTTTTCTCTGGCTCTCTCATCAATTTTTCTCTGATTTCTGTGTTTCCTATTTATTTATCCACATCTTTCACTTTTTTCCAAAAAGGAGTGGAGGTGGCTTTATGGGATGACCTTAAGGTCCTTTTCATTTTGAGTTTCTTTCATTCTAAGTAGATGAGTACAAGGGCCAGACCTGGGTGGCCATTCTTCTCCAGTTAGTAAGGTTTTATGTGGCTCTGATTATATATTTGGTTGTGCCCAATGAGTGTGCCCGACTGTGAATGACATATCTGTCTGCCTGCCTGAGTATGGGTCTGTGAGTGTCACACTGGAACACTGGCAGGGCAGGACAGGTTATAGTTTCATCCTAAAATAACTTCTTACCTTTTGTGTCTGGATACTGCTTTCATATTCTTCAGGACTCAGGCTGTTACTTTTCCTTCTAGGAAATAATCCCGGAATCCCAGGGTGGGCTGAGTTTCCTACTCTTATACTTAGCTCTGTCTACTGTAGAACATAATATCATTTCATGTTTGATTTATTTGAAGACTGACTGACCCATTCCATTAGTGTATTTACTGAGCACCTATTATGTCCCTGTCATGGTGCTAGGTACTAGTAATGTAGTAGAGAATACAATAGATGTGGTCCTTGCCTTTTTGGAGTTCATATTTAGTAGGAGAGATTGACAGTGAGTAAGTAAGCAAATTAATACAAGTGTAGAAACATATTGTGGGGAAAATGCCAGAAAGAAAAAGTAAAGGAACAGTCATAAGAAAGCCTTAGCTTGTATGCTTAAGGAAGGTCCATGATCTCCTGAACAGGAGAATTCTATAGTCCTCAGGGCAGCATTCTCTTTGTAGAAGAGAAACTTCTGTTTTGCACAGTTTTTGCTTGTTAAGGGTCTCCAGCACTTAGAGCAGGGAGAAGAGGGAGTGTGAGTTGATTAATCAGTTAGAGCTATGAATTCTTCATTCTCTTGTCACCTCATTCAGACAGGAAAATAGAGGTTTTGCTACAGGCAGTCAAGAATATGCCAAAGGTGGGGAAGAGGAGCCAAGGCATAGGGTGGGGTAAGGTGAGGGTGAGGGTACTGAGGTGTTTTCTGGCAAAGCGGCTCTCATTCTTTACCAGTGCTTGACACGGGGGCAGAGGATGGAGCAGGGAAGGTGAGTGGTCACCTCCAGTCAATTAAAAGAGCAGAAAGCCCCTTCCTTCAGAGGAGACACCAACCTATGGGGGCGGGGGGAGGGGGAGAGCGGGGTCCCAGACCTTGTTAGCCTGGAAAAAATAGTGAAGTGGAGAAGGCCTTGGCATAGGCATAGATGTCCAGAGCCTTTCTGGAAGAGTGTCAACTGAAGGCAAAGGTACCAGCATGGGCTATACGCCAGCTATAGGCCAGGGGTGGGAGGCTGGGGAGACAGGGCTGTAAAATTAAGTCTATTGCTATGATTTTTCTCTTCCATTTAGCTATATTTGCTTGAGGGCAGGGATCAGGTTTCACCTTTATATACTGTGTGCCTAGCATGTGGTGGGGGTTCAAAACATTTGTTGCATTAAAATGTGTATGTGGGAGAAAAGGTGAGAACAGGAATACATTTAGAGAGATATAGTGCTGACAACTGTAATCTTAGCACGTGGAAGCGGGAGGCTGTGGCAAGAAGATTGTGAGTTTGAGGCCAGCCTGAACTATCTAAAAAAATATCCAGGCTCTAGTGATTCATACCATAATCCTAGCTTCTCAGGAGTCTGTGATATGAGGGCTGTGGTTCAAAGCCAGCTTGGGAAGGCTCTAAGATTAAGTCTATTACTAAGAATTTTTTTCTCAACCTGGGAGCAGGCCTAGCATGTGCCTAAGATTGTGTGTTAAAGTTTGAGTACTTCTAGCCCAGTAATAAGTGCTCACAAGTCATGAGTCTCTATTGAAATATAAATTGATCTTTGCTCTTTTGCTGACATTTTACATTATTTGTTAACAGTTTATTATCTCTCTGTTTTTACTCTTAGACTGGTGTTACTAAATAAATCCTTCCTGCCCTAAGTCTAGCCTCTAGCACCTCCTGCTTTTTTTTTTTTTTTTTTTTTTTTTTTGCCTGAGAGTGAAAGGATATTAGATGTATATAATCAGGCATCTAAATGCTCTATAAAAATAATTAAGCCAGGCATAGTGGCTCATGCTTATAATCTCAGCATTCAATAAGGCTAAAACACAGGAATGTGTGTGTGTGTGTGTGTGTATGTATGTATGCATGTGTGTGTGTGTGCATGCGTGCGTGCGTGCGTGTGTGTGTGTGTGTGTGTGTGTGTGCCAGTCCTGAGGCTTGAATTCAGACCTGGGTGCTATCTTTTAACTTTTTCACTAAAGGCTGATGCTATATCATGTGTCACAGCTCCAGTTCTGGGTTTTTGGTGGTTGATTGGAGATAAGGGTTTCATGGGCTTTCTTTGTCTGGCTGGCTTTGAACAATGATTTTCAGATCTCAGCCTCCTGTGTGGCTAAGGAGCACAAGCCACAGGCACCTAGCAAGAATCTCAAGCCACAGGCACTTAGCAAGAATCTCATGTTTGAAGCTAGCTTGGGCTACATAGTGAGCCTCTGTCACAAAGAAACAAACAAATTACATCTTGAAGAAGACTCTGATCTAATATAATGAATACGTATTAGAAGTTAATTTCATTATTTCCTATCTTTAATTAATTGATCACACATAACATATGTAGTATCTCTGTGGTTCACATATACTGTCTATAACAAGAATGAACAAACCTGGTAGAAATAACTAGACTTTTTGTTTTAGTGTCTCAGTACACCAAGTCATATTTCCCAGTACATAGTCATAACTGAACAGAGGCTGGTTTTATGGACAGTGTGATCTGGACTGAGTGGTCCAGCCGCTAATGAAGGAGCCAGGCAGGCACATTGGTGAGGGACAGAGGCAGGTTGACTTGTCCCAGTGAAATGTATGCATGGCTGCAACATGTATGATTTGCTTATCTAAGCAGTGTGTGAGGATCTGTGACATCTCTACTTAGGAAGTTGGATAGTGGAGATTATGGCAGGTGTTCCAGACAGGCTTTCCCCAGGTATTTCCCTCAGTTGTCATAGGTCCTGAAATCTCTTAATTCCAATGTGAACACTAATGAACACTTTGGAGAGGAGATGTTGATTCATGTTGTCTTGATAGTGACAGGTACCCAGAAAGGATGAGAAGGAGGAACTTTTAGGAGCTGGAGGTGGCCTGGGGGTGGGGGAAGTGGTTAGTGGTGGTCAGGAGGTGAGGAAGCTGATGAGCTTTGGATGTGGAGTTGGCACCATCTGTTACTTCCCAGTCTCACCTTCCAGAACAAGCCCTATCTGCCTTTCCTGAAAGAGTACCAATACCCCTTTAGTCCATCTCTCCCCTCCCATTCCCTACATAGCTTTAATACACCTCTAATCTTCCAATTCCACCATGTATAATTTTACATCATACACATACGAGCAAGTTTACCTGTCCTGACTCTTCTGTTCATCTTGAGTTCTCTCCCTTCTTCCCCATGTGCTGCTGGTACAGACTGTATTGGTGATCACATACAGAGAACCCCCAAATCCTGAGTATCAAGAATTCCAGAATCGGCTGCTGGTAAGAGCCAGAGAAGATTTTGGTGTGGAGCTGGCCCCATCCCTGGTGAGTAGATATGTTTTTTCTCTCCCTCTCTCTCTCTCCCCCCCTTTCTTCCCCCTATCTTCTCTCTCTCCTGTCAGTCCAGACTGTGAAGAAGGTCTCCCTTCCATAACTTAGCAACAAGTCTTAGCTATGGAACAAGCCTGTTGGGGCTTTTCACTTCCAATCAGGGTATTTCTTTCTGCACTATGGCCCAGTTAGGTAGGGATGGTACTTTTAGGGGTAAGAGGAGGGAAGGAAGTAAATGAGAAGGGACAATAAGTAGAAGACTACAAGGATGGGAAGAGGGGCAGGGGAAGGGATCTCGCAGGACAGTAGAAAGCATTGCACAAATTGCCATCCCCAGATGAACCTCATTGCTGGCTGCTTCTACGATGGGATCCTGCTCTACGCTGAAGTCCTGAATGAGACACTACAGGAAGGAGGCACCCGGGAAGATGGGCTTCGCATTGTGGAGAAGATGCAGGGACGGAGATACCATGGTATTGAAGAGTGGCAGGTGGAGGCTGAGGGCTGAACATGGGCTCATGAGTGAGAAAGAAAAGAAACATGCCAAAGGCAGCAGGGAGGGGCATTAGTTGTAGGGTAGAGGTGGACATACTTTGGGAATGGGGCTGGGACAGACTCTGAGACAGCTGGGGACATAAGAAAGGTCTTTAAATGAGTGGGACATTCTTCTCTATCCTAGGTGTAACTGGATTGGTTGTTATGGACAAGAATAATGACCGGGAGACTGATTTTGTCCTATGGGCCATGGGAGACTTGGAGTCTGGAGACTTTCAGGTGATGGGGGAGGGGTCAGGGAAAAGAGTTGACCCTGTATAATCCAGCTTTGAAGGGCTCAATGGGACACAGTCACAGGCTCTAGCGGCAGGGACTTGTTTCCTCTGCTGGAGTTGCATCCTGGCCAGGAGGCAGCTTAGGAAGATGAGCAACAAGAAGCTGCCTGGGGTTTGGGGAGGAGGCTGGAGTGGGCAGGCCCGTGGGCCCAGTGTTCTGCTTCCTCACAGCCCGCAGCCCACTACTCAGGAGCTGAGAAGCAGATTTGGTGGACAGGACGGCCTATTCCCTGGGTGAAGGGGGCCCCGCCCTTGGACAATCCCCCCTGTGCCTTTGATTTGGACGACCCATCCTGTGATAAAAGTGGGTGTGTGCAGGCACTGGGAGCAATCCCTCCTCCCTTCTCCTCCACCCTCACTGACTCCCCATTCTCAGCTGTGTTTTTAGCTCTGTCTACAGCCCTCCCTCCTTCCTCTTTCCCTCAAGAAAGCTGACTACTCCCTGCACTTCCTCCTCCCCCTCCCCACTTTTCTACCCTCTACAGTCTTTCTCAGGGTCCCTCTCTCCCCTCCAGCTCCACTTTCCACTCTGGCAATTGTGGCTCTGGGCACAGGAATCACCTTCATCATGTTTGGTGTTTCCAGCTTCCTAATTTTCCGGTGAGTTCTGGGCTTTTCACTGACCTACTATGTATTTCCCCATTTCCAAGGGGTCACCAGGAGGCTCCTGTAATCCAAGGTAGAGGCAGCAGAATTACCAATCTGGAAGTTGTCTCTTCCTCTATAGCCCCTTTCTTTTGTCTTTCAGCCTAGGTGTTTGTTCTACTTTGATTCTAGCCTAGACATACAAAGTACTGACTTTTTTTTTTTTGAGACAGGGTCTCCTTATATAGCATCAGCTAAACTCAAATTTGAGATCCTCTTGTGTGCTGAGATTACATAAGTGAGTCATTTTGCTAAGCTTAAACAGTACTTTGGATATGGTTAAGGCTGAAGGAGAATTTTTGATGGATATTCACATTTTCAGAAAGAACTACAGGCTGGAGAATGAATGTACCTCTGTAGTAGAATGCTTGCTTAGCACAGGCATGCCCCTGAGTTTGATCCTAGCACTGGAAACAAAAATAAGATAATTAAAGAAAAACAAACATCGTAACAACAACAGAAAAATAGTTACAGCCAGGCTTGTGCCTGTAACCCCAGAACTCAGGAGGCTGAGGCAAGCGGATGTAAAATTCAAGACTATCCTGAGCTACATAGCAAGATCTTGTTTTGAAACAAAGAAAAAAAAGATCCTTTAACATCCATGTTTGTGAGTGTTCATAAGCATGTGCCAGGCATGTACTATATGTGTCCTCATCTTCCAGTCCTCTTTGCTGGGTGCTGTAGATTCAGGAGCTGCAGGCAAGCCTCCTGCTTAGGGGGTGGCAGGATTGGGATTGCCAGTCAACTAAGGTGTGCAGTCCTTACAGAAAACTGATGCTGGAGAAGGAGCTGGCTAGCATGCTGTGGCGTATTCGCTGGGAAGAACTGCAGTTTGGCAACTCAGAACGTTATCATAAAGGTGCAGGCAGCCGCCTCACGCTGTCCCTGGTGAGCCCTTGTCTCAGCTGTTTCTTTCACCTCCCTCTGAGTTCCCGTCCTTTCTTACCCTGGACCTTTCCCAGCACACTGGCCTGTAATGATAGCCCCTGCACTACCACCATCATCTAATGTTCCTTTCATCCTTCCGCCTCCATGTTGCCCTTGGCCCCAGCGGGGATCCAGTTACGGCTCGCTCATGACAGCCCATGGGAAATACCAGATCTTTGCCAACACCGGTCACTTCAAGGTGAACAGTCATCTGCTTGTTCTGGTCCCCACCATTTCATCCTATCTCATCCCCATCTGCTACATCTGCCCCTGAACCTCTGCCCCTTCTCGTCCTCTCCCAATGCCTAGCTGAGCTCCTGGATGCTCCCACAATTCTCCAGTGTTTCCTAGCCTCCAGAAACTCCTTTTGATACTCATTTTACTCTTCCTTTCACCCCACCCCTTCAGGGAAATGTTGTTGCCATCAAACACGTAAACAAGAAGCGCATTGAGCTGACGCGGCAGGTTCTGTTTGAACTCAAGCACGTATGTAACGGATTATGGATGTAAGATGGGGGTGGATGGTAGGTAGAGGCAAGGGAGAGATATGGGATAGTAACATGGGCTGAGAGGGCCAGGGTTTATTTTCAATTGATTTTACAGTGGGTATATAACTAAGAGAAAAGGTCCTCTCTTGTAGGTATAGGTTTCTGAATCTATTTTTTTTCTAGCTCTGTCCATTGTTTTTCTGCTAGATGAGAGACGTTCAGTTCAATCACCTTACTCGCTTCATTGGAGCCTGCATAGACCCTCCCAATATTTGCATTGTCACGGAGTATTGTCCTCGTGGAAGTTTACAAGTGAGACATAGGTGGAGATTATGGTGGGGCTGGAGTGGGGGATTCCCTGTCCCCCAAAGTTACATTGACTCTGCCAAATGATATAGCTAGTGGGACTGGGACAGACACATGATCTCTTCCATGTCACCAGGATATTCTAGAAAATGACAGCATCAACTTGGACTGGATGTTTCGTTATTCACTCATTAATGATCTTGTTAAGGTGAGTCTTAAAAGTTCATTCACTTTTCACTTTACTTTTTTGTTTTGAGACAGGGTCTTGCTATGTAGCCCAAGCTGGTCTGGAAATCACTATGTAGTTCAGGCTGGCCTTGAACTTGTAATACTTTTTCTTCATCCTTATGAGTGCTACGATTATAGGTGTATGTCACCATGTTCACATAGTTTATTCACTTTAAAATGCCTCCTATTGTTCAGTGTCTATAGTTTATCTCCTTTTAGTTCTCTGAACACCCTAATTTCTCTGTCTCCCCTTATTCCTGTGGTTGGGTAATAATGGGTATATTTGAGGAGAAAGGCTTACCTGCCACAAAGGAGTCCTGCATCTGGAGAAAATTTGTCTTCCTGAACTAGATCTCTCTACAGCATCTCTTTTATCTCCAAGAAGTCACTTTAAAAATCTCTTAGCAGGGAAAAGATGAGTGACATCTCCAAACACTTATCTCCCATTTTTCCTCTCATCATTTTATTCTTTGACCAATATTTTGCATGTCTGGTATGATCTTTTGTCCAGAAACTAAAATTTAAAAAACTGTTTAAACTAAGAGAAACCAAGGAAAATTGTACTAAATCTTTATTTTTTTCAAGGTACAATGTTTCAGCTATTAAATGACCTTGAGGTCCACCCATAAATTGGGAGACATAAAGCTGAATCTTGCATGGATTGGTGTTGGTTGCATGATTGGATGGGTGTTTAGAAGAAAGTCTAAGAGTCAGTGAATAAGCCTAGTGGTTCACCCCCACACCGTATCTGAAGCTGGCGGTGGCTATTTTCATAATCCACAAACAAAAATTTGCCATCAAAAAAGAAAAATATTAAGTAAAGTCAATGCTGTGCTCAACTAGTGGTGTGATGATTAATAAAAACAAAACAAAAAAGCATGACTCTTGCGAGAACAATGACTAATGGAAAAGTGGTTTTGGAAAATATCCTTACAATGAATCCACTAATTTGAGTCCATCTCCTGGTGAGTAGGTGGTATAATCCAGATATGACGGATTGCTAATCTGTATCCTACAGGGCATGGCCTTTCTTCACAACAGCATTATTTCATCTCATGGAAGCCTCAAGTCCTCCAACTGTGTGGTGGATAGTCGTTTTGTGCTCAAAATCACAGACTATGGCCTGGCCAGTTTCCGATCAACTGCTGAACCTGATGACAGCCATGCCCTCTATGCCAGTGAGGCTTGCCCCCACAACCTGCTTTTTATAGTATTCCTCTAGCCTTGATCATTTCCCTCAGGGAGGGTAGGAGAGGGAGGTAATATGGAGCTGAATCTGTATGAGCTTTGGGGGTACTCTGTTTTGGGGATTTGGCCAGCTCTGTTCTCTCTTTTCAGAGAAGCTGTGGACTGCTCCAGAACTGCTCAGTGGGAACCCCTTGCCAACTACAGGCATGCAGAAAGCTGATGTCTATAGTTTTGGAATCATCCTACAAGAGATAGCACTTCGCAGTGGTCCTTTCTACTTAGAGGGTTTGGACCTCAGCCCCAAAGGTAAGAGTCAATCTACTACCTACAGCCTCTTTTCCTGGGGGACCCTCTTCTTCATCCAAACCTTTTTATATCTTCAGAGATTGTTCAGAAGGTCCGAAATGGCCAGCGGCCTTATTTCCGGCCAAGTATTGACCGCACCCAGTTGAATGAAGAGCTCGTTTTGCTGATGGAGAGATGTTGGGCCCAGGACCCAGCTGAGCGGCCAGACTTTGGACAGATCAAGGGCTTCATCCGCCGCTTTAATAAGTGAGAGGCTACTGAGGGGAAAGGGC
Source organism: Dipodomys merriami (assembly GCF_024711535.1). Classification (NCBI taxonomy): domain Eukaryota; kingdom Metazoa; phylum Chordata; class Mammalia; order Rodentia; family Heteromyidae; genus Dipodomys; species Dipodomys merriami. The sequence continues at coordinate 80,461 of NW_027203029.1, forward strand.
TACCTAGGGCAACACTGTTCTTAGTGGACAAGGTGGGGCAGGAGGGTGGATAAGAAATCCTGGGAGTATTCAGAATCTTGAAACAGGTGTCATATCCTGGCCTTTCTGCAGGGAGGGTGGCACCAGCATACTGGACAACCTCTTGCTGCGCATGGAACAGTATGCCAATAACCTGGAAAAGCTGGTGGAAGAACGCACACAGGCCTATCTAGAGGAAAAACGCAAGGCTGAGGCACTGCTCTACCAAATTCTGCCCCAGTGAGACCTTCCTTCCACTTTCTGCATTTTCCTTCAGGGTCTAGCTCTGTTGGGTTCTGTCTCATCAGCCTCCTGAGAACTCATCTCCAAACATGGGACCCTGCTTTATTACTTCTTGCCACAGTGAGCCTTCCTGGCTATAGGCTAAATTCTTTCTCTCCCCAAATGAGCTGTGCTCCCCTTCTTTTTGGCTTTTCATCCTTCCTCCTTAGGACACCACTCTACCTCATTATTGCTTCAGCAAGTGTATGTAAGACAATTCCAACTTGAGACACTTAGCTCCCACCCCTAGATCCCTTTGCAGTCTACCACCACTTGTGCACCTTGCCTCAAGCTAAGTAATGTTTCTCAGTCCATTTCTTTTTTCTTCACCAGACCCAACTTTCCCATTACAGCTTCTGTTCTACTCTAGCTATATCTATTTTTCTCTCCCTCCCACCCTCTTTCTTAGAGTTGTGTTCACTCTGCCCTCTTGCTTCCTAGTTCAGTGGCAGAACAGTTAAAACGGGGAGAGACTGTACAAGCAGAGGCCTTTGACAGTGTCACCATCTACTTCAGTGACATCGTTGGCTTCACAGCACTGTCAGCTGAGAGCACTCCCATGCAGGTGAGACACGGGGTGGGCCTGGGACCTGGGCATCGATCTAAGGAAAGGCTAGTTTGTTCTAGAGTTCCTGTATCTTTCTGAGCCATTGATTGAGAATTCTTAGAAGGTTGGGCATAAATTTCAGGACCTCTGCTTTCCTATCCTCTGTTAGGTGGTGACACTTCTTAATGACCTGTATACCTGCTTTGATGCCATAATTGACAACTTTGATGTCTACAAGGTGAGAGCCTTCCTCCTGAGACCCCTTTAAGACCAAGTCTCTTGGATATCTATGTACTTTACTCACTTCATGGTCAATTTTCCCAAGGGCCTCTGGCTGGGGTGTATTTTGTGGTTAGATGAAGCTTCAACTGGGTGCTTGTACCCATGTCTAATTACTTATGAGTACCTAATCAGACCATCACAAATAGCCCCCATCTCCTTGAGGGTATAAACACGGCTTATCCATTTTAATTCATTCTCCTCTAGACACGGAAGAACCACAAAGAATGTAGATACAGATTGATTTAGTGGGTGTGTAGGGCAATATATGAAAAACATAAATCTCTTCGTTGATGTCATTGAGTTGGCAGAGGGCTAGCTTTATTGTTCTTGAGAATAAAGGTGTGCTGAATTTGAATACTGTTTTTGTAGCTAATTGTGTGGTCATGGGTAACAGGGTTGCCCTGAGCCTCAGTTCTTCTCTTTAATATGGAAAATATCTAACATGGTATGTAGCACATGGCAGACACTAAACAAATTTCTGCAAGGCATTGCATCTGTAATCCTAGCACTCAAGAGGCTCAGGCTGGAGGATTGCAAATTCAAGGCTAGTCTGGGCTGTTTTCTAAGCCATTTGAATATATTTTTATCCTGTTTTTTTGGGTCTGGTCGTGGGGCCTGAACTCTGGGCCTGGGCGCTGTCCCTCAGCTCTTCAGCTCAAGGCTAGCGCTCTACCACTTGAGCCACAGCGCCACTTCCGGCTTTTTTCTTTTCGCTTATGTGGTGCTGAGGAATCGAACCCAGGGCCTCAGGCATGCAAGACAAGTGCTCTACCACTGAGCCACCTTCCCAGCCCCATATTTTTATTCTTTACTCCCCAATACATGGTGTGTCTATCCAAAGAAATTTTGCCATGTATTTCATAAAATCAAGGACCTTTCTCTTACATTGTTTTGGTATAGTTAAAAATATCAGGTGCTTGATTTCTCACTTCTAACAGTTGGAGCTGTCTGGCTCATTTCATTGGGTTTGCTTTACCTACTCACCAGCCTCTGTGCCCCTTGGTTTGGCCTGTTTTCTTACTTTTCATTTCCTGACAGCAGAACCTATTTGTCCATGTCCTGTGAACAGGTAGGATATCCCCACATTCAGTAAGTGTTTACTGAATACAGGAATTGGGCAGATGTTTAAAGATTCCCTTGACGTCTCCTTATTTCAAATTCCTAGAACATGACTATCAGTATAATTGCTGGTGGAGTCTAGCTTGTTTCTCTGTATTCTTTCTTATTCCTATGGATACAGCTAGAGATGACCTTTGAACACTCCTCCCTTTAAATCAGGTGGAGACAATTGGGGATGCCTACATGGTGGTTTCTGGCCTCCCAGGGCGAAATGGTCAACGTCATGCACCAGAAATTGCTCGGATGGCCCTAGCATTGCTAGATGCAGTCTCTTCTTTCCGTATCCGCCACCGACCCCATGACCAGCTGAGGCTTCGTATAGGTGTTCACACAGGTAAGGCTGACTCTCACTTAGCTGTAGGCTCCACCTTTCCTGGGCTCTCCCAACCTATTTCCTTTCATAGGACCAGTCTGTGCAGGTGTTGTTGGTCTGAAGATGCCCCGTTATTGTCTTTTTGGAGACACTGTAAACACTGCTTCTCGAATGGAGTCTAATGGTCAAGGTGAGATATTAGCCTTCAACCTCCCACCTGGGCTTGGATCTATCTTGCTTCAGAGTTCTTCCAAGTCTCAATCTGGGAGATTACAGTTCCTACGTGTCCCATCCTTGGGCATATTTTTGTCCTGTGAATGTGTATCAGGATGGGGAGCCTCTTGAGAGGTGGGTGGTTGAGGAAAGTACTCTTGAGTAATGTCACTTCTTGACTCTGCTTCCTGTCTCCCATGTCACCCCAGCTCTGAAGATCCACGTCTCCTCTACCACCAAAGATGCTCTGGATGAGTTAGGATGCTTCCAGCTAGAGCTTCGGGGGGATGTGGAGATGAAGGTAATGGCAGGCCTTGGGGAGGAGGTCATGGAAAAGGAGGATGAAAGTGATTATGGGGATCACTGGGTAAGAGAGGGAGATGATGGGCTGGATAGAGAAGAACCTGAACTGTGTCCACTCCCTTAATTCCAGGGAAAAGGAAAGATGCGAACTTATTGGCTCCTAGGAGAGCAGAAAGGACCTCCTGGACTCCTGTAAATCCCACTTCTTCCCACTTCTTGCTGCTGGTACTTGGGTGGGCAGTGGCCATCATCTCTTCATATATCAGAAACAGACTTTGTCACATGGGATGGAAAACGTGCACAAAAATTCCACCTTATATGGAGATTGTATCTCTCTGTAGCTCAGCCTTGTACATATACCAGCCCCTCTCTGGCTTGGTCCCCTTCCTCTCTATCTTCTGTAAATATCTGTATGTAGACCAGAATATTTTGGCCAAGTATAAAACAACACAACAACAACAACACATGGTATCATCGTGTGGGGTGGAGATAACTGAGGAAAGAATACTGGGTACAGATCTAGTAACTCACAGAATCAACCAATTAGCATATTCAGGATGAGAGAGGACCCTTTATGTAAAATCCCTTCACCAAGTATAGAGTCAACAAACTCTTTAGTACAAACAGATTCCAAATTCTATATTAATTTCCTTCTTCAACCTTTAGGGAGGAGTTGTTTTCCCACTTTGACACTCCAACTCGCTTCCCTGACAGGCAAGGGAAGACACTGTTCCCAACTTCTGGGGATAACTTTCAGGTTCACATGGCAAAGGATCTCCCAGACACAACGGCAATGGTGTTGAGAAGCTGCAGTTCTTCGAGAATGGTGTGTCCACTGTCCTGATGTTACTGACACCCTGGAGGAGTGTCGGGATAAGGAAAGATCCCACCCTCCACCAAGCTGGAACAGCCTCTTCCCTGTACCTTCTCACCCCCCCAACATCTCGTCACCCTCACATACTGGAATCTTTGCTGCCATCTGTAACCAGAAGGTTTCAGGCTGCTCCTTGCGGTAGTCATGAGCCTGCGAAGAAGAGATAGTGAATAACTCCTGGCCCTCAGCTCTTTCTCTCAACTTCTGGGTCTGCTGTTTCTCTAATGACTGTCAGAGCAGAGCTGTGAAAGTGGGGTGGAATAGGTTCTCACCTTTGTTGGGGCAGGAGGCCTTGCTGGGACAAGCTTCACTCCATAGTCATGGCGTGTTACTGACTCGACCTCAAAGAGCTTCCTCTTGGGTTCCTGTTCTGCCTCAAGCTTGTTACTGTGCAGCCCTAGAGATGTCAAGACCATCTCCACGGTTTTCCTCCTTCCCCTCCCATTCCCTTTCCCAGTTTCTCACCAGATTTGGTGGTACAAGTACATCTCCAGCATGGCTGCACGATTCCCTGTGGGAGGGCAGAGTGGAAGTCTGATTAAGCAGCAGGCCCAGAAGAAACAAAGTTGGGAAAAGGAAGTCGTATCTTGGGGTTTTGCTCTTATAGCTATCAAACAATCCACAAACCCATGAAAAATTCCTTTCTCTTTTTTTCTATGGCTAATGGATTCATTCTGACCCTCTGAAGTGTCACACCTTGAAGTGGCTGGCATGGTTTTCCTGGGGGCTGGTATGAGTCCCTCTGGGTGGTGCTGGAGGACATGGGTGATTGTAGATGCATGGTCAGAAGTCCCTGGTGTCCATGTCGGAAGAAGAAGCTCTCAGAGCCATCCTGGGAGCATGGGACTTGATCCAGGTGATCAGTGGCTCTCTGTGGACCCCAAGCCAAGTGACTCTTAATTTACTTCTGGTACTCATCACAATTAGCTCCTCTAGGAAATTTAAGAGTTACCCTTCAAGAAAGGAAGCAGGCCACAATGGTAATACCTCTTCTTCCCAGTTGTAAAGAAGACACCTGCCCCTTGGCAGTGTTTTATGGAGAAGCGTAGACTTCCCTTTCACATGCCTGGGATCCTGTGGCCCTCTCACTCCGGGTTCTGAAACTTGCAAAGATTCCCAGGGTGGTTGTTTCTCAGGTCGCTCATAGTATTGTTGGACCCAGGTGGTGCACATAGGAGGAATATCCACCCCCAGGTGGATGAGCTTTTCAGAAGGGCAGGATCCGGGCTCAGGGGCAGGGCCGGGTTCTGCATTTGCTCCAGGGGTAAGACCTGGACCAGAGCCAGATTCGGGAGCAGAGCCAGAGCTAGGGCCAGGAGCAGAGCCAGAGCTAGGGCCAGGAGCAGAGCCAGAGCTAGGGCCAGGAGCAGAGCCAGAGCTAGGGCCAGGAGCAGAGTCAGAGCTGGGGCCAGGAGCAGAGCCAGAGCTAGGGCCAGGAGCAGAGCCAGAGCTGGGGCCAGGAGCAGAACCAGAGCTGGGGCCAGGAGCAGAGCCAGCGCTGGGGCCAGGAGCAGAGTCAGAGGTAGGCCAAGGAGCAGATCCAGAGCTAGGGCCAGGAGCAGAGCCAGAGCTAGGGCCAGGAGCAGAGCCAGAGCTAGGGCCAGGAGCAGAGCCAAAGCTAGGGCCAGGAGCAGAGCCAGAGCTAGGGCCAGGAGCAGAGCCAGAGCTAGGGCCAGGAGCAGAGCCAGAGCTAGGGCCAGGAGCAGAGCCATAGATAGGGCCAGGAGCAGAGCCAGAGCTAGGGCCAGGAGCAGAGCCAGAGCTAGGGCCAGGAGCAGAGCCAGAGCTAGGGCCAGGAGCAGAGCCAGAGCTAGAGCCAAGAGCAGGGCCATAGATAGGGCCAGAGACAGGAACAGTGCCATAACAAGGAGTAGCTTCAGGGACACAGGGTCCAGGACCAGAGCTTGACGTAGTTACAAGGCCAAGGCTGGAGCTAACGTCAGTTGTAGTACAGGGATCCTGAGCAATGCAGGCAATATAAGTGGGTGGAAAGCCAAGATTCCCATGTCCCATCTGGTAGGGTGCATTGTAGGCCGACTCAGGACTGTCAGAGGAGGGCTCTGCGGACTCAGCCGGGGGCTGTGCACATAACACAGGTGCTCTGGCGGTAGACGAGGCTGTAGACGAGGTTGTAAAATGTGCAGCCGCAGCGGCAGTTGCTGCCGTTTTGACTGCCAGGACAGACCCAGGACTGACATCTGAAGAAACCGGTTCTGAAGTAGTCCCCAGCCCATCGGAGCTGGGGTGTACCTCTAAAGATCTGAAAGAAAACGAAGGAATCAAGGCTGTCAAAACACAGCAAAGGAAGTACGCTGCCCTTCCCTGTCCCCTGAAACCTGGGGTTCTCACGGAGACAGTGTAGAAGACTCCTTCGCCTCCATAGTCAAACTTCAACTACCGGGTTGCCATAGAGACGGCAAACAACGCCAGGAGAGTGCGCGGAACTAGAGCTGGGCGGAAGTTGCAATGGGATTCTCCGCCGGGCGGAAGCCTTTAGCTAGGTTCGCGCTGGGGAGCCCCGCTTTCTGTTCCGACTCTGTTCTGCCTCGGGTGGAGTCTTATGGTTCCGGGGCCTGAGAACTAGCCCTCCATCCCCAAACAAGTCTGTGACCAAGGTGACTTTTTTTTTTTTTTTTAATGGGCGTCAAACTGGCATCAAAGGCCTTCTTTGTATATGTTTGTGGAGGGGCAACGGTAGCTTTTCCTTAGTTTAGTTCATTCTCAAAGCTGGTATGTCTTTAAAAAAAAAAGTTGGGAGTCTTTAAAAAAATACTTGAAACAGAACAAAAGTGAGATATACAGGGCAGCATATAGGTGCGTGTGTGTTATGTGATTACTTCTCTGATAATTAAAGGCCCTTATGCTGACACTCTCTTCTCAAGCCCCTTTGGAACCTGACTTGGCCTCTAAATGTAGATAAGATTGAGAAAGCAGTACACATGGGTTTGTCTGTTCCTACACATTCAGGCCCATTTCTATTACTACTCTTCTAGCACTCTATCACTTGAGCCACACCTCCAGTTACTATTCTAGAAGTTTGATCCAGGTCAAGCAACTAGACATGAGGCAGATCTACAAGTAAGTATTCCTTTGACCCCTGAGCTCCAATGTCTTACTCTGATCACGATCAAAGTTAATCGCTGAATTCATTTTCTTCCCCTTTGTGGAATAAATCTATATATTTAAGACAAATGTGCAAAATTGAGATACACTGGATTTATTATCATCATTACAGGGTTCCCTTTTCCCTTCCCCATCCAAACATCTGGGGTCCTTTGTCAGTTGGCAGGTTTAACCTGGAGGCCACTGGAGCTGTCGGCCCCCAAGTACGTGAATGTGTAGGTGATATACAGACTGTGCACCCAGCTTTCCATCATTGATCACTGAAATAGAATTAGAGGTTAAGAAGTCAGGATCATGGGCAAGGTTAAGGAAGGAAGAGAATACTGAGTAGTAGGAAGTCATAGGTGAAGAACAAAGGGTCAAGAGTCACTCACCAAGTCGGTATCCATCTTGCAGACCCTCAATCTGTGCTATCTTTTTAGCCACAAGGAGTAGATGCCCTAGAAGCTATATGCAGAGGGGAGAGACATAGATGGCTCCATTGACAGGGAGCAAAACTTCTAGCTTAGTCTAGGGATCCTCCCAGACAATCCCTGACCCTGTTCACCTGCTGGTCTTCTTCTTCAGCCTGACTAATCCGAGGAATAGGCTTCTTAGGAATCACCAGGAAATGCACAGGAGCCTGAGGGGCCACATCACGGAATACGAGACACTGGGAGCAGGGACAGGCCAAAGACCATCTGGTTACTTCATCAAGCCAGATGTTATCTATAAAACTCCTAAGGGTAATGGACCCTATGGGGATCCCACCTGTGGATCCTCATATAGAATGTCAGCTGGGAGGCTTCGGTCCAGAATCCGGGAGAAGATGGTTGGTGCTGCTCCTCCAGGAGCTGCCTTCTGGGCCTTGGCCACTTCATTCCCATTAGTCAAACTTGCAGCACCCTGGACCTAAAGGTGAGTCAGACACACCTAGTGAAGGGAGTCGGCAATACTTTTCTCATGTCCTCACGTGGGACTGGCAATTGCTGTGCTCTAATAATTATTAACTTCAGTGCGGCACTGGTGGCTCACGCCTGAAATCCTACCTACTCAGAAGGCTGGATCTGAGGATCACGGTTCAAAGCCAGCCCAGGCAGGAAAGTCTGTGAGACTCTTACCTCCCCAATAAACCACTCAGACAACCGGAAGTGGCACTGTGGCTCAAGTGGTAGAGCACTAGCCTTGAGATGAAGAGGTCAGGGACAGGGCCCAGGTTTAGAGTTCAAGCCCCATGACCAAAAAAAAAAAAAAAATTAACGTCATCCTTCTACAAACCTATTACTGTGTGCAGGGGTTCATGCCTGGACTTCTAGCTACATGGGACATTCTGGGTTTGAGGCCTGGCTGGGCAAAAAAGCTCCAGACCCTACCTAAGAAGTGACCAAAAACCAGAAAAGAGCTGGGAGTGTGACTCAAATAGTAGAGTGTTTGCACAAGGCACTGAACCCAAAGCTTAGAACTACCACAAAAGGAGTGAGGGGAGGAGAAACTATTAGTTTTCACCCTAGGGAATAGTTCCTTAACTTTAGAGCCATCTCCAATAAGGAGTAGGCCAGATGGTGCTGTGCCTGGTTAGGTAATAGACAATAAATATTTCTATGCAGGATACAATAATGCAATTGATTCCTGCTAATGTGCCTATAAAATCTTGTAGTGTTGGAGGGAGATACATTATGGGAGAAGTCTCAGTTCCTATGCCACTGCTTAATTACCAAAGATAAATCCTTTCTGTTGTCTTCAAATATAAAAGAGTGGTTTGCATCATCTTAGGAGTAATGGAAGTTCTTTTGGTTAAATCTCACCTATTTCCATTATCTGTTTTCTGATCTTCAAGACTGGCTATCCGTTTTATTTAAGACATTTGCCCCTCCTCTGAATGTCTTGTCTGGCCTCTTACTGATATTTAATTCCAATAACTCGAATCAGTGTTATGTAAGAGTTCAACTAAGCGAACTTAACATCCCTAGGTCGAGGTAGGGATGTCCAGGTTCACAACTGCTCAGAGAAGGTTGAGATCAAGGCATCAGACATTAGGTGAGTGAGGACAGGATGAATTAAAGTCCTCTGAATCTCGGAGTCGCTTCTGGAAAGTGCAAATAAAAGATTAATGTTCACTGGAAGGCCAGGGGGTAGGGGGGTGGGGGTGGGGTGGTCCCGGCAGGAGGCGGGGAGGCTGAAGATTGGATGGAGAAGAGCACGCCTACTTCCCACAGAGGGCACTGAGGAAGCTGCCCGGAACGGGCACCGGGCCAGCAAACCTTCAGGCAGACCCAAGCAGCAGTCCTTGCTCTGATCCAGGGTCAAGCTCGGCGCCTGGGCCGTGTGCAAGGCGGGAGTCATCGCTAGTTTTTTTTTCTCCCACCACCACCAATCCGGTATCACCGCACAGCCCCAGAGCTGGGACCTCGGAAGAAGGGGCGGCTCTGCGAAGCTGCTGGGCGGCACGCGCCTTCGCCAGCCACGGCGAGCGCGGCCCTGGGCCTCCGAGTGCAATCAGAGCCTCGGGACCCTTTCCTCACTCCCGTGGCCTCATCTCACCTGCGTCCCCCGGGGCCCCGCAGCCGTCACGGCTCTGCGCGCCGCGCGCAAACCTGCAGCCAACAACACGGCTGCAGCCATCTTCACGGAGGTGCGGGCACAGCTCTCCAAGGCAGCGCCGAGACCTCTGTCACCCCGCCCCCCGGAGGGAACGCGGTGGCCACTGGTTCGGCCGCGGCAGGGGGCGGGGCCTGACAGCCAGTCCCGGGGGCCGCAGGGATGCCATTCACTCACTGCTCTCACCGCCCCCTAGGAGGCGGGCGTATTACTCTCATTGGCTGTCCCGGCCCACGCAGGACTAACGTCCCTTTTCATTTGCTCTGGGATACGGGCAGCCTGCGGTTCTCTTTCCTCCAAATCCCCTTCCTATCCACGCCATGATATTAAACCAAGAGATGAGCCTTTTCTCTTAATTGGCTAGGATCCACCCAGTGGGTGGGGCTCCCAGGTTCTAGGCTGAGCCTCCTTTCCTGGGTTCCCGCACTCGGCTGGAAGAAGGAAGGGGGCGGGGTTGCGTCACCTGCTGCCCAGTGGGCTAAATGTAGTATAGACACTTTCCCTGCGGTGGGAGGGTTTCTGAGGGCGCTGGGCACTTATTGGCTCCAGAAGCCACCTGGATGAGGCTATGAGCTGGGAAGTTTTTTTTGTTTTTTTTTGGTGGTGGTGATGGTGGGTTGTTATCTGGGGTTTGAACTCAGGGGCCTCTTTTGCTTCGTTGTGTTAGGCCCTAACTCTGAGCCAAGTCTCTAGCCCTGTTCTTTTAGTGATGGAGTATCTCGATTTTTTTTATTGTTTTGCTTTGCTTTTGCCCCAGGCTGGCAAACCTGGGCAAATCTCGATCCTCTAGATCTCAGCTTCCTGGGTAGGGTTACAGCTGTGAGACACCAGGGCCAGGTTTGGGGTCTAAAATAGGTGGTGTCTGCAACGAATCCTTTCTCTTCCCGCCTCTTCCCAGAGACAACTTCAGTCTTTTGACCATTTCAAAGATGTTAAAAGGCAATTCTTCCTTTTCTCTTTAATATGTTCACTTCAGGTGGGGGGGGGAGGCTGGGGGGAGAGGATGGGAAAGGATGGGAAGGGAAAACAAAGGAGGAGGCTACAATGCTTGATAAGAAATGTATTCAGTATCTTGCCCATGTAATTGTAACTCCTCTGTACAGTATTTTCACAATTAAAAAAAAGACACACACACACACAAATGTTCACTTCATAGAATATGTTTTCAGGGCAATGTTTTGTTGTTGTTTTAAGTGTATGATGGAAGCACCCTATGTTTGCTGCTTTCCGAATAAATAAAGGAGTATGTATCCCATGTTCTCTTCTAATCAGAAAAGGTTACTACTCAGTGTCTGGCACTTTGCTGGTATACATTTGTCGGTTGTGGGGCTTGAAACTCTGGGCCTAGGCACTGTCCCAGAGCTCTTCAGCTCAAGGCAAGCACTGTACCAATTGAGCCACGGCACCACTTACTGTTTTCTGGTAGTTAATTGGAGATTAAGAGTCTCATGGACTTTCCTGCCTGGACTGGCTTCGAACTTCAATCCTCACATCTCAGTCTCCTGAGTAGCTAGGATTACAGGCATGAGCCACTAACTCCTGGCTAGAATTTATATTTTTGATATAACAAAAGTCTCAGATACCAGGTTTTAGTCTGATCTTTAACACAAAGAATATTACCACTGTATCTCCTCCTCCATCATCATTGTCTTCTTCCCCCCTCCTTCCTCCTCCTCCTCCTTTTTTTTTTTTTTGTCAGTTGTGGGGCTTGAACTCTGGGCTTGAGTGCTGTCCCTACACTCTTCAGCTCAAGGCGAGCACTCTACTGCCTGAGCCACAGCGCCACTTCCCTCCTTCTTTTTCCCTGACATATAGGTGCTCCATAATTATTGAATAACATTTGGTGTTTGTCTCATTTCCTTTCATAATGTATAGAACTATGTGTAGAATATTTATTCTTCCACAATTCCAGTTTGTAATGGCAGCATACTATTTCATCATAGTAACTTCTGCTGTTGACTAGTTTATGTGGATGATTATCATAGTGCCTATAACCAGTATTAAGAAACTCTTTGCTTCTAGAATTAGTGTAACCTCTTTATATAGCTATATTACTGGGTTTTTTTTTAATCCTTTAAAGGGCAGACACTTGATCCTGTGATTTTTTCCCAAAGGATCCTGGAAGTCCTGTTTACTTACCTTCTCTTACCTTCTCGCACTCTAAGTGTGAGCAAATATAGGACAGCTTCTTCTTCATGTCCTAGAGGTTACAGTTCTCGGTTTGGGACACTAGAAGACCCTAATGCTGCTCGGGAGGACAAAAGACAGTGGAGCTGGAATCAAGAAGTGGAAGGAAACCAGCCTGAAGGATTAATGCAGTCAAAGCACTTTGAAACTGGTGATTTCTTGGGTTCCTATACAGAGCAGGAAGCATGGGTTATCTATTTTATACATCCCCTAACTGAGGCCCAAAGAGAGAAAGTTCTTCCCTAGAGTCACATAGCCCATCAGTGTTAAGGCTCTCCTCCCTACCCTCTGGATATTATCTGACTTCTTTCTTTTACTTTTCACCCAAGTTTCTTGAAGAGATTCCCTCTCACTAGGGTTGGCTTTTACCTCTGCTATACCAGTGTGAAGTGGTACTCAAATAATTTTTTTGGTGCTAGGGTTTGAACTCAGAAGTTTGTGCTTGTAGGCAGGCACTTTATCACTTGAACCAGCCCTTTTTTCTCTGGTTTGCTTTTTGCTTAGGTTAGCCTGGATGGTGATCCTCCTATTTATGCTTTGTTCTGTAGTTAGGATGAGAAATGTGCATTCCACCACACTCAGCTTGGTTGTGCTTTGCCTTTTAAAATGTCTTGTGAATGGTTTTGCTCAGGCTGGCTTAGAACTGTGATCCTCCCAATCTCAACTTCCCATGCCGCTAGGATGACAGGTATGAATCATTGCACCTAGCTATTCATTGACATAGGGTTTTGTGAATATTTTGCCTGGGATAGCCTCAAATTGTGATCCTTCTGATCTCTCTGTCTCCTAAGTAGCTAGTAAAACAGACATGGCACCCAGTTCCTAAAGACACTAATTGAAAAATTCTGAAGACTTTAGGTCTTTATCTTGCTAGAGGATGAGTTACATTTGACCTAACTGCTTACTACTCTATCCTTCTTAAAACACCCTCCCTCTTTGGCTTTCTCTTATTTAAGAAAGTGTTTCATTGTATAATTTAGGCTGGCCTGGAACTTGCTATGTAGCCAAGGCTGGCTTTGAACTCACAATCCTCTCATCCTCCCAAGTGTTTGGATTACAAGAGTGTGTCCCTGTGCCCTGCTCCTCCTTGGCTTTCTTGAAGCCACTCTTCTGATAGCAGAGTCAGCAGCATGAATGTGGCCATGATGCAAGCAGATGTTTGGGTTCAGCTTTTATTCTGGTTGGTGCTGTGTCTTGTTTTCAATAAATGCAGACTATGAAGTCTTTTGGGTGAGTCTTGGCTCTCTTTGACTCATTCAGAGTCAGTGGCTTCCACATGATTCCTGATCTGAGGCAGCCTCAGAAAGCCCTGTGCCAGCTGTTGCTGCAATGTGTCCCTGAAGGAGGGAAGAAAAGAGGTGAAAGGATTAGGTATGGGGTCAGATGTGGGGCCAGGCAGAGGCTACAGGAGTGAGGGAGCACATGAACAGCAAAGTGGGAAGTGGGATGAGCAGAGAGCCCTTTGCATCTGAAGGGCTTCAAAGTCAGAGTTTCTGGGGATGACTTCATGGAGGACAAGCATCTGTCTAAAAGGTGTAACATTTGTTTCAAGGAATAAACACCAGTACAGGCATGAGACGTGGGCTGGAGAGGATGTAAGAGATTGGAAAGGACAGGTTAGCATGCCTTCTGCCTGGCCTTCTGACTAGATTGTGAGATAGTCCCTGTCTCATGTTGTTCTCTCACCGCGAGCCTTTTTTTTCCGTCGCTTCATCCCCTGAATTTCAAAGAAAGTCTCATGTTCTTCCCAGCGCCGGTCACAGGCCGCACAGAGGAAATTAGATTCAAAACTTTTGCAGCCACATCCTGAGACAAAAGTGCAGCTAAGGAGAGTCTAGAGATTCCACATAGGCTGCCACCATTCTCCTCTTTCCTTACCCACCACACACCCAAGTGCTCCCCATCCTCTTCCATCCCAACACACTCCTTTCACTAGAAATTACCACGAAATTTGCAGGGATGGGCCCCAGTGGCTGCATGCTCTTCATGGCTATGTTTACAACGACATTGGGCTCTCCAGGCTTTGGGGTCAAAGGTAGCCCGTCTTTTGAGCCAGAATTCACCCACCTCTTCTGGGCGTGATGGGATGAAGCAAAACATGAGACAGCGGCATTGGCTCTCAGAGCAAGGCACAATCATGTCTATGGAAGTGGGGGTGAGTGGTAGAATTAGACCGGCACCTGGTAGGGACCTACCTTCCTATGCCACCCCTCTCTCATACCAACACAAACACACACATTTCCACCTCCCATCCCTACTCCTGCACCCACATATGAGCTTGTAGAGTTGTCCCTCTACACTGGAAGCTGGTCTTTTATCATCTACCTGTGGTGATCTGGTGTTCTTTCAACAGGTGCCCACAAAAGCACTTAGACTCTTCACAAATCCTGAAACAGTCCCATAGGTAGTGGGGGCAGCGCCAGCCAACGTAGATTCCTAGGGACGGGACAGAGGGATCGGGTAACAGGGAAAAGTGACAAAGAGAAAGATCTTAAGTTCCCTTCCGAAAGAAGTTCTGACCTCTCCTTTGGGGTGAGGGACACACTTCTATACTTGGGATAGTTGTCTCTACCTTGGAGTCCTTAGTCTTATCCCTTATACTTTTTTGTCCTGTATATTCTCTCTCTCTCTCTCTCTCTCTCTCTCTCTCTCTCTCTCTCTCTCTCTCTCTCTCTCTCTCTCTCTCTCTCTCTCTCTCTCTCTCTCTCTCTCTTTCTCTCTTTCTCTCTCTCTGTCTCTCTCTCTCTCTCCCTCCTTCCCTCCTTCCCTTACTTTTTCTCTCCCTCCCTCCTTCCCTCCCTCCCTCCCACCCTTCCTTCCTTTTTTTTTTGTACCAGTTCTGGGGCCTGATCTCAGGCCCTAGGCACTGTCCCTGGACTTTTTTTGTTCAAAGTTTATGCTATACCACTTGTGTCACAGTTCCACTTCTGGATTTTTACTGGTTAAATGGCATGTATTTTCCTGCTCACCCTGGTTTCAAAACACAATCCTCAGATCTCAGCCTCCTGTATAGCTAGGGTAACAGGCATGAGCCCCTGATGCCTGGCTCCTCAATTCTTATGTGTCTGCCGTTCCCTTTCAATTCCAGAATCCATTCTCTGTCAGCCAGTCAGAGATGACTGAAGGTATTTTTTAGTTTCTAAGCAGAAAGATTATAGGTGAAATCTTGTTTGAAGATGAACATGAATATCACTGAGTTCTGACTATGAGGTTTCTCATATTCTCCTCTCTCTTCATTAGAACCCAACTTTTCTTGAGGTGTCTCTATGGTAAGGAAGAGGGAAGCTGAGTGGCCAGGTATGTAGTAGAGATGGGACTCTGCCTAAGAGAATAATTAGTGAAGAACTCTGGAAGAGGAGGAAGATGTTGAGTATTACTGGTGCCAAGAAGTAGGAGGAATTCTTTGCCTTACTTCATGTACTTCATGTTCACACCTGTACATCCCTTCTGTGTTTCCAGTGCTTCCGAACGAATGCCCTGAAGAAGGCTGCCTGCAGTGCTCCAAAGGTTAGAAGGAAAGGGGCAGGCCAAAAATTTAAGTTACTAAGCATAGAAAGAAGCACAGGCAGGTAAGTGAGGTAAGTAATCCTGTGCCCAGGCACTATCAGGAAACTACAATCCTCTAGAGCCTGGATTCTGCTGTGGGGGCTAACACTGTCTGCCATCATGCCCATTCTCCCCTGGAGGAAAGGGTATGCTATGTAAACATGGCAAGAAAACCAGACAGTAGATCCCACTCAGATTTTCCTATTCTCCATGAGAACAGAAAGGTATACCAACTTCTAGCCAAAAAAACTTCATGAGTCCCCATGGGTTAGGGACTCAGACTCAGCTGAAATGTTATCACTTCCAAAAATTGCCTTTATTCTCTGCCTGTAATCCTAACTACCCAGGAAGCTGAGACCTGAGAATTACAGTATGAAGTCAGTCCAGGCAGGAAAGTCTGTGAGACTCTTAATCACAGAAAAAGCTGGAAGTAGTGCTGTGGCTCAAGTGCTAGAGTGCTAACCTTGAGCAAAAGGAGCTCAGGGATAGTGTCCAGGTCCAGAGTTCAAGCCCCAGGGACTAGCAATAAAAAAAAAGTTAGACTCAAAATTATGAAACAAAATCAGACTTTCTTGGCATGTGGTAGAGAAAGGAAGAAATGGGGAAAGTAAATTACACAGAGGAATGATAAGTTGCTTTTATATTTTAGGATTTTTTGACATAGTTGTATTTTTGTCATAAAAAGAAAAGAAGTATGAAAGACCAAATTAATGTAACAATGTCTACTGAACTCAATCTAAGATTTCCCAGAATTGGTCACAAGTCAGGGTGGCCTTCTTACTGAGGTTAGTAATCTGAAGATAAGAAATCCAATAATGGATTCTCCAATATAGCACGGTATGTGTTTGGTTTTAATGGAACCTGACACTGATGGCTCCTGTCTATAATCCTAGCTACTCAGGAGGCTGAGTTCTAAAACAGCCCAGGCAGACATATCAGACAGACTCTTATTTCCAATTAATCTGCTAAAATCTAGAAGTGGAGGTGGTAGAGTGCTAGCCTTGAGAGAAATTCTACCAAAGGGAGAATATCAGACCAAAACTCCTAGAGAATTTCTAGGTTCTAGGTCATATCTGCTTTAGACATATCTGTTTTCTGTCAGTACTCTGGGGTCCTAGATCTGAGGTTGACCCTTTTGTTTTTATTTTTATTTTTAAAGCAATTTTAGTGTAGTTATATTTGTGTGCCTGGGCTTTATGTGAATGTCCCTACTTGTTTTTCCCCCAGACCCATCCTGATATTTCTTGGTCTGACTGCCTGCTCCCCTTCTAGATTCTAGGTAAATGGCTTGGTAATTTTCCTAATGGGAAACACTCTATTGAAGGGACAGGTTCCTGGGTCCTGTTGGACTGGAAGATATCCATGAGCCTGCTACAGGCCTCTGAAAGGCCATGTGGGCTCACCTGTCTGAATGGAATTCAAAGCTTCACTCTTCTCCCATTGGAAAAGATGGTTCAATGGAGCACCAAACTGCTCACTTGTCTTAACCATATCCATAAGCTCTTCTTGATTAGTAGGGATTACTGGAAGGCTTGTATAACCTGGGAAGGGAGGGGCTGAGTAACTAGGGGGAAATGAGGAGACCCTAAAACTAAGAGGAGGAGCCATGTCCAAGAGCAACACAGGCCTCTCCTTGTAGGACAAGGCAAGGACAAAGAAAATAAGGGAAAAGGTAGTAATTACTGTTAGTTCCTTTCTTCTCCTTCTTCTTGTCTAGTTGGAGTTCAGGCAGTGATGCATAAGAAATTATGTCACTAGTATCCACAGTCTGCTCGTCTGGGCTTGCCTCTTCCTTTTGCGTTGAAACTATGTCTGTGCGCGTTGAAGCTAAGTCTGTGTGCACCTCGGCTGAAAGTTCTGAAATGGAATCCTTTGTAAGGAGCTCAAATTCAGAGGTCCAGCTGGACCTCCTACTTTGTGGGACTTCACTGGAAGGAATCTCAGGAAAGAAGTCTTTCTTCCAGGCACCAACAGAAAACACAGAGACACTGCCTGGTGATGTGGACTGAGAAGGTGGGTGCTTTTGGGGGACCCTAGAGGTGTGAGTCTCAGAGGTAGGGGCCTCCAAAGAGATCTCAGAGGCAGACCTTGGATCTACAGTGGTATCAGAGAGGAAGGATTTCAAAAAGTTTTGAGAGGTTTCGGATGTTAACACTGTCTGCGAAGTAGTTGTCACCAAAGGTGAGTCAGAAGCATGTGGTTCTATAGGGAACTTGAAAGTGTATGGCACCAAAGGAGTATCCGAGATAGAGGGCTTCAAAAAGCTTTTAGAGGCCCGGGATGTTACCAGGGTCTTGGAAGAGGTTTGCACTAAAGGAAATTCATGACCATATGGCTCTGAGAAGACCTGGGAAACAGATGGGAACTCAGACATGGGAGGGTCTGAAGGAGTTTCAAAGACAGAAGGTTCCAAGGAACTCTCAGAGACATAATTCCTGAAACGAGTCTGGGAAGATGGTGTCAAAAGGTCTTCAGAGGCCTGGGGTTCTTCTGAAGGTGTCTGAGGAATGGAAGGCACCGAGGGGAGTTCAGAGGTAGAGAGCGGCTGTAAGTCTTCAGTAGAGGGATCCTTCGAAGAGGGGTGTTCATTTGCACCCATGATGGCATGAGGTTCTTCTGGGACCTTGGTTGCTTCCATCTAGTGGTAAAATAGGGTATAGGCTTCATTAGATTGAGATTGGAGGATCGGCAAATCATGGCAGAGCCCAGGATTGACAGGGGGTTACGGGATTAGAATAAATTGTTTAGTGCACTTGAGACAAAAGAGGGAAGCAAGAAAGGTTCTGAATCTTTGGGAGTGATGCCAGGAGAGTTGCTTATGTGCTCATACCTCATGTGGCATGTGGCAGTGGGTTGTTGGAGCAATAGAACATAAAAATTAAAAGGCTGAAGTAGAATCCGATCAGTAGATGGAAGCAGAGGACTGTGTCCCAGGAGGCAGCTTAAACATAGTTGCCTGCCCAGTCCCAAGTGCTGGGGTTCTGAGCATGACTTCATACCTTGAAAGCCAGACTATGGAGTTCCAGAGACTGGGACTATCAGGTCCAAGCTGGGGTTGACTTCTGAGTGTGAGCGAATGTTACAGTAAATAAGGCAGGACCTTATGTACAGTTTGATTTTTGTCTAGGAACTACATATACCCTCCCTTGCTGATCCCATCTATGTTCAAAGCTCCAGTTACTTTCAGTTATATGCTGCTGACTTTTTTTTTTTTTTTTTTTGGTCCGGTCGTGGGGCCTGAACTCTGGGCCTGGGCGCTGTCCCTCAGCTCTTCAGCTCAAGGCTAGCACTCTACCCTTTGAGCCACAGTGCCACTTCTGGCTTTTTTCTTTTTGCTTATATGGTGCTGAGGAATCGAACCCAGGGCCTCAGGCATGCAAGGCAAGCACTCTACCACTGAGCCACCTTCCCAGCCCTTATGCTGCTGACTTCTAAGTCTGTATTTCTAGCTCAGATCTTTTTAGAACCTCATACTTTGCACTGATACCAAGCTTCCTGCTAGACATTTCTAACTAATATACAACAGGCATCGAAACTGAACTCTGGGAATTATCCTGGTCTATTCCATCTCCCATAGACAAAGAACTAAGGACTGTATTTCCAGTCTTCCTAAGTATTCATCAAATACATTCTATTCTCTTCTTTCTCTTCAATTTTTTTTATGTTTTCATTATCTCCTGCCAAGTTGTTTTCAAACAACCCCTCCACTATTATATCCAGTATATTAATCTATTCACCAATACTATTATTCATTTATATGGTAAGAGCTAGGTCACGTTGAGTTTGAGAGGAAGGGAGGTTAACAGTGACAATAAAAATGAATTGATGTGGCACTAGAATAAATCTGGGGTGCTGAGGGTGAAGGAGTATGCCTAATTTATCTTGGAAGAATATCCCAAAAATTAACTTCTTCCTGACCCAGTCAAGGGTCAAGTGACTCAAGTTAAATGATTAAGTCTAAATCTCTTGGCCTTGAAATTTTACAGTTTGTCCCCCCCTCCTCACCAAGCACTCTATCACTGATCTGCATCCCAGCCTTTGTTGTTGTTTTTTTTTTTTTTGAGACAAGAACAAAGGTTAAGACAAAGTCTCACTAGCTAGCTCAGGCTGGACTTGAACTCAAGATCTTCTTTGCCTCTATCTTCTGAGTGCTGGGATTACATGTGAACACCACATCATCCAACAGGGTTTGTCATCATTTGCAACACTACGGTCCTAACTTTCTGTGGTCCCTACAACCCCTGTCCTCTAGAGACACTAGGTATATCACTTCTTAAACTCTTTAGAGCCTTTCCAAAGGAAAAGGACAACAGGAGAATAACCAGAGACAGTAAAAGGGAAATGTGACCTAAAAGGTGGAGTACCGGTTGGGAGGAGAGAAAAGGGAAAGGAGGAAAGAATTAGGTAAGGGTGAGGATAAGGATGGAAAGTAGAGAATGGGGGAGGGTCAGAAAGTGTTAGGAAGAAGGAGGAGTTGAAGGCTTGGAGAGGGAGAGTCACTGGAAACCTTCATACCTCAGGTCTTGGCTTGGTTGTTAAAAAGTCCTTGGGTCAGGTCAAGATCTTGCCATAGGTTGGAGGGGAGGAAAATATTGGTCCCAAGGAAGGAAATGCTCTTGATGTGGATGAGCTCCACCGCAAACCCTGAAGTGATGGGCCTTGCTTGGAAGTATTTGTGAAGACTTGGATATCCCTAGGCTTGGGCCACGGAAATCGGCCTGACTGGGGGCGGGAAGTGGGGAGGGGGTGGAAGGTAAGGGACAGGGAAGGAGAGCTGTAAGGGAGAAGGTCAAGAGGGGTCTGGGGATGATGGAGGAAGGGGTTTACTGAAGCTTCTAGAACTCATGCCAGGAACTCATACCAGGGCAACGCGAACGCTAGAAGTCTCCATGGTAACAGCACTGGGGTCACCTCCCAAGTGAGTGAGTTTTCCGGAGGGGGCTGCTCCATGGAGCCGGTCGGGTGTCGAGCGAGTCTCTGGGTGGGATTCGTGGATACTGTGGGTACGCCCCTGGGGAGTCTGGTTCTGTGAAGATCTCTGTAGGGTTCCTATACGATATGGAGGGCACACAGTGGGGGCTGTGAGGACCACCGTGGTGTTCGGGACTCCGCGGTGCGGAGGACAGGGTCTCAGCTGGGACTGGGGCGGAGCCTATCCTCGAAGCCCAGCAGAACTAAGTTAGGACCAATAGAATAGAGCAGGGGGCGGGCTTTGCCGAGAGAGCCCAATTGTATTGAGCAGGAGGCGGGACGCCATAGGACGTCAGGCAGAGGCCGCCGCCGCCGCGGGGCCTGGTTGTCGCCGGTTCAGCGCAGCCCGGAGTCGACCAGGCCTGAACTCCTCCCCAGGTCCCGGCCCCCGGCCCGAGGCCCTCGAGGACACCGGAGGCCATCCCCCGGGAAGGGGTGGGGAGCGGAGCCGCGAGTCAGCTCAGCGAGCGCCCCTCGCTGGCCTGTCCGGCCCCGCCCCCGCCCCGGGCCATGGCCCAGCCCTTGTCCCGGCCCCTTGTCCTATCCCTTTCCCAGCGTTGGCCTCCGGCCCCGCCCTCGTCCCTCTTCCTAAATTGGCCTCAGCCCCAGCCTGGGCCCCAGGGAATGCCAACGTCCAGGGCCCAATCCAGCCCCCCCCTCAGGTCCCAGTCCCTGCCCCAGACTTGGCCCCTAGCCTCACCTCCGCCCTCGTTCCACTCCCTGTCCCAAATCCCAGTCCACTCTCCGTCCCCACCCCATTCTCAGCGGTTGCCTAAGCCCCTGCCCCAGTGCCGGCCCTTACTTGAGTCGTTGTCACAGCCCCTGCCTCCATCACACTCCCTGCCCTTGTTTAAGCCTGAGTACTCAGGCCAACCCTACTCATCGTCTCAACCTTTGCCCTCATCTCTGTGTTTACCCAAGTCTTTCCCACTGGCCCCCCGCCTCTCTCATACTCTACCCCTCTCCCAGCCTCGACTCAGGTCTGGGCTCCAGCTGCCATCAGTCCTATTGCTGCTGTTGCTGTTCTCTGTCCTTGGCCCCGGGGCTGGTGAGTGCAGAAGTAGTAAAGACTGAGATAATGATGGGGTTCCAGGCTGTGGGAGGTGTGGGCTACAGAGAGGTTCAGGAAAGGTGGGATCTGGGGAAGAACTGGGGGAGAGATACGGAGCAGAGATCTTATACAACACAGGAATTGGCATTGTGGAAAGAGTGGTACTGGGTCTGGGGCTCAGCAGGTGGCTATTGTCCTTAAGATAGTCTTCAAGGTTTTCTTTCCCGGTGTCTATCTTACCCCAGTTGACTCTAGCTTTTTTCAGGAGACTTTTGAAAGCTTTCCTGCTCTCAAAGTTTGGTAGAGGAGGGCATTAGAATATGGCTTAAACCTTTGGGTATAGCCCATACATTCAAACAGGGTTAAGCAAAGAGTTCTGAAGGTAACATATTGCAAAAGGTGGACATGGATTGTGTTTGTGTTGCATGCATGCATCCACATGCACACACACACACACACACACACACACACACACACACAGTACTAGTTCTTGAACTCAAGGCTGAACTTCTTAGCTCAAGGCTAGCACTCTACCACTTGAACCACACCCCCCATTTCCAGCTTTTTGGTGGTTATTTGGAAATAAGAGTTTCACAGGCTTTCCTTCTTCAGGCTGGTATTGAACCTGGATGGTCAGATTTTAGATTTCTGAGTAGCTAGAATTATAGGTATGAGCCACCAGCACCCCAGCTGGACATTTCTCCCCAAAGCTTGATTGGCTTAGGACTAATTCTTTATACTTTTAGAATAGGGTTAAAACTCAGAGTCCATTTTACAGATGGAAAAATGAAGTTCAGTGAGGGAGCAATTTGTTCAAGGTCATATTTACAAATGTCAGTGCTAGGGCTAGGAAGAAAAAAAGGTTTCCAGATTCCTCTCATATTAGTGGTCCCTCTCCTTCCCCACTGTAATTTATGCTTAATAGAAAACCAAATTCAAGTGGGTAAAAGTTCATAGCCCAACTTGTCTGTCCTTCAGACAAGAAACTTCCTGCTTAAACTGTTGCTCATTTTCCAGGCTTCAGTATAGGGTCACCATGATGCTTAAGAAGTCACCTGGCTAAGAAAGAGAGGCCCAACTTTTGAATGTGTGGAATGTAGAAGGAGGTAGGGGTCTTTGTTTAGGGGATGTATCATACAGATGGCCCCATCACAAATAGCCTTATTCTAGGCTTCTGACTACCCCCTTTGACTACCTCCTTTGACCCCCTTCTGACTACCACCTCTGTTGGGTGTCATTCTAACTAGGATGGCAGTAACAGCTAATAGAACATGTGGGGGTGGGATGGATCTATTGAACTTAGTGGGCTGGGCTTGACTATACAAGCTTGAGATCAGTGCAACTGAGAGGTCACAACTGCAGAGATGTTTGGGTGCTTCTCTACCTGTGTATAATAGGTGTCTACAGGAATGTTGGCAAAGTGCAATGTATGGACTTGCTTATGTGTTGGTGGGTGAAGGCACATGTATACTATATGGGGCATATATATGTCCTGAGAACCTATGTTATTTTATGAGGGTCAGGGGACATATTATAGCCCTATGAACATTTCTTTTCAGCTCTGCCCTGCTCCTTTTACAGACAGATCACTGAAGTGTTATCTTCATAAGTGGTGGTTCTTAGTTTGAAGGCAGTGTTGAGGGCCCATCTCCATGGTGTGGGTTCTGTGTTGATTACAGCAAGTGGAAAGTTGGGAATTAGCAGAGGAAGCAGGTAAATCAGTAAGTCAAATTTTCACTTTTGTTAAGGGGAGTTTATAGTATTTAGCCTGATTAATGACTTCCATCCCTACCAGCATAGCATTTTTTCTTTTTTAAAATTATGTTTATTAAAATTTTTATGGTTATTATAAAGGCTACATATAGAGGAGTTACAGTTACATAAGTCAGTACATTGCTTTCTGGACAGTGTCACCCCCTTCCCTCGCTCTCTCCCAGTTTTTTTTTTTTTTAATTTTATTAGCCCATTGAGCAAGTACTGAGCTGGGTAGTAGAAATGTATAACGGATAGCCTTAGAGTATACAAAACAGGAAGTTGTGGATAAAAATAGAATTTCAGAGAAGCAGGTTTGATGTTTCATGACGAACTGTAATGAAATTAGGAAAGATAATCATATAGACCCAACTGCTGGTGGGGCTACTCTTAATGCTGTTTATAGACAATGCGTTGGCAGCTGTGGCCTGGTATTTGGGTTCTCTGTGACCTAGTGCTGATGATGAGTTTTGTCTGAGGAGAAACTGGCAGTGCCATAGAACTATCATAGCATAAAGCTTCATAAATGCTTAGTATTTGCTTCAATCTCATTCGGAAATGGAAGTTACTTCTTGGGTCTCTTGGTCTCAACCCTGATCTTGGGTTTTCCTGTTGGACTTAGTTAACTGGTTGATAACTCAAACATGCTTTACCTTTCTTAGAAATTAACTTTTCTCCTAGTGCCAGCAGGAGCAGGGCCAGTTTCAGCCTCTCTCTCTCTCTCTCTCTCTCTGTATTTGTGTGTGTATGTGTATGTGTGCATGGTGCTGGTGGTGGGGGTGAATCACCTGAGCTGCTTCATAGAAGGGACACAAGGACAGGTTAATATGAGCTTGGCTAGGGCCTTGCTCATGCTTCCTCTAAGATACAAGCCTTATTCAAACTGCAAATCAAAACTTGAGGTAGATAGGGCTGTGGACACTTACGTCAAGCATCTGTCCTTCCCCTTTGTACTTCTAGGTTCCTCCCAGCATCCCTAGCTGTTAACTCACTCCTTTTCCCTGACAATCTATTCTGTGATCTCTACAACCTCTGGCCGCTTGGGGAATGGCTTAGCCAGTTCCCCAAATTTCCAGGTCCTGCCAAGGATTTTGAAACCCAAGGTGTTTTGTGTTTTTCAATCACTGTTTCCCAAACACTTTAGCTTCTGTTCACAGTTAATGTCTAGATCTGCAGGGAGCAACTGATGTTTTCTTAACAGCAGCTACACGAGATGACCCATCCCAGCTTTGAGAAGGAGCAGCCCTTTTGTAATTCCAGCAGAGGGCACCCCAGAGCTCTTATTTCCCCGTAACAATAGTATCCAAGGCTGTTCAGGGACTGGCCTGCTTCCCAATTGTCAAAGCCAGTGCTTTTAAGTACTCTGCTGTCTTATCTATCATATCAGTTAGTCCATTGCCCTTGATCTTTCTCAGATGCATCTCCATTGTTCTCTGCTATGCTGAGCCTTTCTGGATTTCTAGGCAGTATTCCCTCAGCTTGTTAGTTAGCAGGGCTTCCTTGCTGACAGTTGAGACTAATGTGGTTGCCACTAGAAAGACTAGTCATTGGTTAACTGTAGCCTTTTAGGATGAGCCAATCTAAGGCTTGTCCACTGTATGAGGTATCTCTCTTGAGCATGAGTCCCGAAGTTGCCCCAATTTACTGTGACCAACCTTAATCAGCATTCTTATCTTTGGCTGTTGACCTTTTGCAGATGCTTCTTTAAGTTGAATAGCAAGCAGTCCATTTTGGGTGTAATGTCTCCTATCTCAAGAGATAGAGGTTATCACACTAGGTAAGCCTTTATAAGTATTTTCAGCCTGGCTGAAAACTCTCCATTCAGCCTCCCTTCCAGGTTCCTATTCTGACCTGTAGACACTCACATTCCCCACCTTCTCATCTGTCCTTGAGGCATGCTTCTGGGATCTGAAGTCCCTGGGGCTTTATTCTGGGAGACCTTGCCTGCTTTGGGGGGATCTCTTCTACTCAGCTGAACATCTTGCTTTCCTTCATTACCATAGTAATCCTGGTTCCTATGAGTTTGCCTGCCGTCATGACTTTCCTATTCACCTTGGCTGTGTTCCTGACAACTATGATTAGGTATCTTGGCATTTCTGTTAGAGATGACCACTTCCTCCCCACCTCCCAACCTCTGAATATTCTCAAGTGATCTGAGATTCTACTGGGTCACCATGTGTCTGCCTCATAGGGCCTTCCTCTGGGAAAATGTCCTAGCTGTTCATTTTGACCCTGGAGGTTCTGATGACTCTCTTCCTGCGCACTCTCATGGTGGCCTGCCAGTCCTGCTCTTGCCTCTGCTACCCAAGCAGGCCCCTTGCAGGCCTTACCACACCTCCCTTCCCCTCTCCTGGCCTAAGTCAGTATACAGACAGCTCTTGTGAAATTTCTGAGGTTTTTTTTTTTTTTTTTTTAACTGCTTCTGACCACCCGGGAACAGAAAGGGGAGAAAATAAACAAGGAAGTTACACAGTTCTATGTCACCTCCCAAGCCCCACAGGTGGAGTTCAAGCCTGTCCAGCGGCTTAAGAGCCCATGCCAACACACACACACACACACACACACACACACACACACACACACACACACACACACACACACACTCTCTCTCTCTCTCTCTCTCTCTCTCTCTCTCTCTCTCTCTCTCTCTCTCTGTTTTTGTTAAGCTTGGCAAGAAGAGAACAATGGCATCTAAGTGAGGGGGCAGCTAAGAGTAGAAGGTCATATAAAAGGCCCTGTTTTTGATTCCTCAGTTTAGGTTTCAGCCTCAGTTACCATACCCATAAGATGAGTTTAGTTTGTTTTTGTTTTTTTAAACGAAGTCTCTGTAAGGACTAAGCTTTGCCTAGGGCAGCATAAGACCAGGTTCCTAGGAGAGTGCTGTGAATTGATGCTGTTGGTGAGGGAGACTGGCATGCCTCTTGCCTAATGAAATGCCTTCTGTCCTGCCTTCCTCCTTCTCTTTCTCCTGCTTCCTAGGAGGCCTTTTCCTGACGGATTACTCCACCTGCTCACCTCGAAAGCTGAGTCCTTTCCGCTCATTTGCCAGCACTGAACTCTTCCACTTCCATGTTCCAGAGGACACGTTCCTGGCGGTTTGGAACCTCATCATCTTCAAGGAGCAGGGGGGGACCTTTGGGGACCACTGCCCAGACCAAAGTGTGACTGTGTGAGTGTCTGAGTTACCTCTCTAGCCCCATTTCTAATCCTGGCCACTTCCAAAATCTGAATTGTGATGTGATACACATGCCCCCCCCATCTATCTTCTGACCCCAACTTTGGCCCTTAACCATTTAATTTTGGAATGAAGTATGACTGAGAACTGAGTGTGGACCATGACCTCTGTTATCTGACTACTTCCTGACTTCTGTTTAACAGTATGAGTGTCTGAGCTAATCTCTTGACTCTTACGGCTTTTTTTGGTTGTGTGTGTGTGTGTGTGTGCACACATGTGTGTGTGTGCACACGTGCCTATACTGAGGCTTGAACTCAGAGCTTCAAGCTCTTAGCTTTTTCCATTCAAGATTTGTGCTCTTCCCCTTAAACCAAACCCCTATTTCCAAATTTTTGCTGGTTAATTGGAGATAAGACTATTGTGGATTTTTCTGCCTGAGTTGGCTTCAAATTATGATCCTCAGATTTCAGACTCCTAACTAGCTAGGATTACTGGTGTGAGCCTCTGGCACCTGACTTATTTTACTGCTGTTGAGTAACGATTCTTTCTTTTCTCCCTTTTCTACCTCCCACCCTACTGCCTGTTTTCCTCCTCTCCAAATTCTTGCCTCCCAGGTATTTCCGGTCAGGAGCACCCCCTGTTATCAATCCCCTGCACACACACTTTCCAGGGGACACAGCTGTGCCTGGGGTTTTCTCACTGACCCTCAGCTGGACGCTGCCCAACCGCACCTCAGGCATCTTTAATGTCAGCAGCCCTTTACCTGGGGACTGGTTCTTGGCTGCCCACCTTCCCCAGGCCCATGGCCACATCTCTGTCAAGGTGGGTTAATGCTGTAAGGGGCAGGAGGGGTCAAAGCTGCTTCTCCATCTGCTGGATTTCCCCCACAGGTTACCTGGCATATCAGTACTGGGGCAGGCAGTTGGAGGCCAGCAAGTCATCTGGTGAATGGTCTGCATCAGAAGGCCTTGGAACCTTAAGAGAACTTAGTAGTTACATGGTAGCTGAAGGTAAAGTCCAGAGTCTAGAATCAGGCTCTGGCACTGGAGAGTAGTGTCCTGCCCTGATGGAGGGAGCCAGGGTTACTTTAAGGTGGTCAGGAGCTAACCAGGGATTGGTTGAATCGTCTGTACAAACCCAGAACTACTCTTGTTCTACATTTTGATTAATAATTACAGGCCACAACCCTGTCTATAGTGCATATGGAAGTGTATTCTTTTTCTGTCATAATTTCAGACAGTTCCCCCAACTCTGGAATACCGGTTAAAAGGAAGCCATGGGCAGCTGGTGTCCTTTCTGACTGTTGCCTTCCTTTCCTTTGAATATCAGCACTGAATTCAAAGAACAAAGACTGCTAAAGTCTAGAAAAGGCAGGTTATTGTGGTTTAGAGGACAAGGGAATGCCAGTGTTTTCCTGTCATTCTTGTATGATAGATAGACTGGGCTTCCTCCTTGTAGTGAAGGGATCTATAAGTTTCTAATTCTTGTTCATTGAAGGAGAGGTAGGATGTGATAAGGTGGCCACATACATTGGGCCCTGAGGTTAGGGTGAAGGGACTGAGCACGAGCAGAATAAGGATGAAAGAACAGGACATTATAGAGCGAGAAAGCTAGTGAGGTTTGGGCATTGAGAATTGAGAGGGGCAGAAATTTCCAACCAGGTGAATATTGGACTCAAATATCTCTCAAGGTTGAGTTCCTTGAAGTGTGGGACTCTTTTTGTGACAGACCCACCTTCTTTCATTGGAGTCCAGTGTTCAGAACAGGTATTAATAATGAGCTGAGAATCACATGGCAACAAGTTCCCTGGCCCTGCTGTTTGTAGGTATATAAATGAGGGCTGAGGTAGTCTCAGGATAGGCTTACATTTCTTTCTTTTTTTTTTTTTTTGTCACTTGTGGAGCTTGAACTCAGGGCCTAGATGCTGTTCCTGAGCTCTTTTGCTCAAGGCTAGCACTCTACCACTTTGACCCACAGCTCCACTTGCAGTTTTTGAGTTGCTAATTGGAGATAAAGTCTCACGGGGACTTTTCTGCCTGGTCTGGCTCCTCAGATCTTAGCCTCCTGAGTAGCTAGGAATACAGGTGTGAACCACTGACACCCAGCTAAGGCTTGCATTTCTTGAGAGTAATGTATAAGAAGGCCTGGCAGTCCTCTGGATGAGATATGCTGACAGCTCATCTGGAAGAGGCTCTGGGTTATAGGTAGGCTTTGACTGGCATTAGAGATAAGTATTATTCTGCTGGGATGGATCCCTTCATAGGACTTTGACCAAGTTTCATGGGTTCTGCCCTTCATCCCCTGATCCTTGATGTACTTTGTGAGAGCTGACATCGATAATCCTCCATCCCATCTCCAGTTAGTCACCATCTTTCTAGGTAAGCAGGAAGTACCTAGAGCCTGGGACAATGGGGAATAAGAACATGATTTGAAATGCCCAGACAAAAGGGAGTTAGGTAGCAAGAAAAGAATGAGGTCTGACATGCATCTGGGCATAACAAGTGAGGCGTAGGGGACTTAATACTGCAACTGATGCCCCTGCTAGTAATGCTCCCTGGGAGGCAGTGAGACAGGGAGAAGAGGACACAGTTTTACCTTGTGTATGAGTGGCAGCTGGTCTGGATACCAAGTAGACTTGTTCTAGAGGCAAGGATCTTGTGTATGCCTTTTCTAAGAATTTGATTACATTCTGGAATCTTATGTGAGCTGCTAAGGATCCTTAAGGTCTCCAGAATGGCCAATTTCCCAATTCAAACCTGAAAATTCATTGTCTAGGACATTTCTCTATCTTCTCTATTTCATCTTCTGTGAACCATAGTCTTAACTTCCTGTGAGGATTGGAAAACACAGGAAGTTATGTGGGTTCCAGGGTGGCCTTGGTCGGGGCCTGAAGAAGTCCAGTGATAAGAGTTCAGTTCTAGGACCCTTCTCAATTTGGGGGATGATCTCAGATATTCCCTTAACTTTTTGCATTTTAGCACCTGAATTGTACTAGGTCTCAGGTTGGGTGCTGAAAAAACTGAAGTGAATAAGTTGTATATTAGTGAGATACAGGGTATTTGAAGAGGATGACAAAGAGAAGGCTAACAGCTTGGTTAGGAGGTAAGGCTCAAGGGTCAGGACATAGGGAAAGGTATTTTAGGTGGTGAGAGTAGCATGGGCCAAAGCTCAGAATGCAGAGCTGGATTTATTTAGTGTTGGGTAGGTAAAGGAGATGGAGTGGACAGAACCTAGGGTATAGAAGGCCTAGAAGTTTGAACTGTCTGGAGACTGGTCGCCTGGAAAGGCTATAAAAAGGAAGCAGCTTACTTGGTCCGGGCCAATCTCCTAAACTCCAGTTCCATGTGCTAGACCCTGAGTCTGCATTATTCAATACATACTCTTAGCATTTAGCACAGAGCATGATACATAGTAGGGTTTGGCAATTTTTTTTGCCCTTTTTGTCACCTTTTCAAACTCATAATGTCTCAAACTGATCCCATTTATCCTCTTGTTCTTGTCCCTTCTTTCCTATCAACTGATTCTTTCTTGTCCCCCTGTCCTCCATCTCCTTGCCTTTCCTGCCTTAGAACATGTGTTCATTCTATGGCGCCCAGTTGCCAGCCTGCTTTGAGTGGCTGGCTATTGGGTTGTGAATACCAGCTGGCACCCAAATGGCTCATAAGTAGAAAGTTCTCCCAAACGGCTGGGCACAGGTCTTCCTCGAAGGCCTCTTCTTTCCAGTCTAAGATTCAAATGTAAATAAAGCAGGTAAAATGGTGAAAATGTTTGGAAGGAAAGCAAAGAAGCAGATGGTATAGAAGACTGGATTCTGTTCAGTCTGTTAACTAGGACCAAGCATGACTCAATGGTGATGCAGCTGAAGTGATTAAAATCTGCTAACGGTGCCTCTTCTGCTTTTCCTCCTCCTAAGTTATTTTATTTATATTTCAAATAGGTAATATATGCACCTGGTACAACATTCGAAAGGTACAAAAGACATGCAGTGAAAAGTAAGTCTTCCTCTTCCCTTCTCCTTCCAGTTCCCAATCCTTCCCCAGCATTATCTAGTAACTGGCTTTTAAATTTACTTATTTATTTGGTACTGGGGATTGAACCCAGGGTCTCATTCTTGCTAGGCAAGTAGTCTACCACTTGAACTATATTCCCAGCCCAACCAGATCTTTATATTTATCTTTACTTCTTGATCGTTATCCTCTTCTCTTTTGTGATAGTATATCACATCTTGCCTCTCTTTTGCCTACCATCCTCTTCTCTGTCTTGATCTATTATAGTGATGTTAGGTCCTGGAAAAATTCCATTTATTTTTTCCAATCTCTTGTTGTATCTAGCACAATTGTTTTAAATACTGTCTGTGAGTTAATGCCTTCTAAGAGTAGTCAGCTAGGCCTAATTTCTTTTAGTCTCAACTTTATATTCAACTGCTTATTTGTTATTTCTAATTAGCTGTTTAAGAAATGTCTCAAGCTTAGTATTTGTAAATCAAAGTTAAAAAAAATCTGATTCTCATTTTACTTCTCCTAATCTGAGCTTCTTTCTCTGGTTATTTTCTTTCATTAAATGTCATTGTCATCCACCAAGCTGTTCAAACCTCAAATTTAGGTGTCATCCTTGATTCCTATTTTCACTTTATCTCCCCACAACCAATCCATAAAGAAAAAGTCTTGTTGCCCCTACTTCTAAAAGAGCATGCCGTGAATGTGTCTACTTCTGTCTACTTCCACTTTCAGTACATATTCCCTCAGCTTTCTCCTGGGCCACCATTGTAACCTCCTAAATGATCTTCCTGCTTCCACTCCTGCCCCTGTAGACTTTCCATTTCCAGCACCTTCTCTGGTGCTGACTGTGGGCCTGTTGGTTATGGGTGATTCACAGAGAGGAGACCAAGTGTTTTTGGGCATGCCACTTTAAAGAAACTCAGCCCACCCATATGAGATGCAGAATCTATCTATCTTGTCTTTCCATTTCAGGATCTTTCAGACTCTTACACTCAGTTTGGATTCTGTGTTAGTGGCTTGTAAGAACCTGATTTCTGTTGACTTTTCCCAACCCCACTGCAGCTTCACTGCAGTTCTTCACCTTCCCTGGTCTTCCCTCCATACTGAGGGGACTGGATATGTGAGTGGTACAGTTGAAGGAAGGAGCACATTTTTATCAGAGAGGTCACATGTCCTGATTGCTTATTTGAAAACCAGAAGAAAGAAAAATATACAGCAGTATTTTTTTCTCTGAACTGTCTGACAAGGAAATGGACCATCTCCTGAGCATATATCTTTATCCTTGGTACTCATTTACTGTGATTATTTTACAATCCTGACTTAGGAGATGGGGGTGGGGTGTCACTGAAATGCCTTATGAAGAGTGTTTCTGATCATTAGGGACAAAATAGTCTTTTGTTGACACCAAAGATGAGGACATCTGTTCTGGATATCAGAGAGAAATTTCTGAGCATCTCCCTTGGTTCAAGAGCTCTCTGAAGGTACTGTCTTTTGCAATTCAACAGCACTTACTTTATGCTAGTGGTGTGCTAGGCACTGAGCATGCATTGATGAAGAGGCACAGAAACATTTCACACAGATGGTAATGAGAGCTTCTGGCCTGAATCTATCATGGCCCCCTTCCAGCCTCCTAGAGCTTTGCTGGAAGTCAGTGCCTTGGGCTGGCTGTTCTTGGCATGAAATGCAGTAGGATGTCAGGGCTTGGATCTTTTGTCCCAGAACAAGGCTTGGAGGTATGTCTTGGGAAGAGTAACAACACAAGTGAGTCATACCCTCTAGGTTATATTGGGTCAGCAAAAGACTATTTTGTCCAGAAGGTTAGAAAAACCTAATTAGATCCTGGTGCCCCTTGACTGACATGGGACTTCAATGGCTGTAAGTACCATGAAACAGGAATGATAACAAATGGGACTGTGCACATGGAAGAGTGATGGGGCTCTATAGGCTGCAGAAGGGGCTAGGGAATTTGTTCAGGATGAGAGAAAACAGGAGATGTGATCTTGTCCTCTACTGGCAGAAGATACAGTGTGAGGCTGAAGAGCAGGTTGTATCTGTGGACTTCAAGGGCAGAGTAATGGGAGGGGGGTAAGAAATGACAGGTTTGGGTTTCACAAAGGTCAGAATAATCCCCAGCTTGATTGATTCATTATTGATTCATTTATTTGGCAAACATTCATTGTGAGTTGTGCATACTATGTTAGGCCTATATCAGGAGAACAAAAATAAAATAAGACAGAGTTCTTATTCTCAAGTTGCTAATAGTCTGGAGATTGAGAGCTCATTCATGGCTCTCACTGTTGGGATAGAGCAGAGGCTTGACCAGCACATGTGAAGGGGCAAGTTGAGGAATAAAGATAAAGATTCAGATTGGCTAGTGGTTAGTAGGGTTGTATTAGAGGCCTTGAAGGAGCTTTCCATTGTCCACAACAGAGCCAGTGTTCTGGTTGGGGGATTAGAGCTGTTTGAGATTACTGTGAGTTGGGGCTGGCCAGCCATGCTCAGGAGGGAAAGTTGGACTGGGAGAAGGTAATGATGAGCAGCATCTGATTGTCATCTGGGTCTGGTCATCGAGCACTGAGGATCACAGCAGATCTTGCAGACCCAGGTAGGTGGGAAGTGATCAGAAAGGACTACTCAGAGCTCAGAGAGACCATAGTCAGAGCCCTGGGAGAGGCCAGAGGGGTTTCTTTTGGATTAATCTAGCAAGTTCTTACTAGCACTGGTTTAGTAGCACCCTTGCTATCCTCCGACCTCCTGTCATCCTTGGTTTTGTCTCAGGGTCTCCAGGATGAATGTCAGTACCTTCTTCAGCCACAGCTGATCATCAGGCGTTTGCTGGATGTTGCTGTGTTGGTTCCTGGCCGTCCCTCAGAGCAAACCCTTTCTCTCCACAATCACTCAGCCCTGTACAAGTAAGTTGAACAAATCTGGCTCCTCTGGTTGTAAGTAGGTGGCAAGGGGGCTCTTTTGGCTTCTTAGCCACCTGCCTGGTTCTGCTCTCCCTGCAGCCAAACTAAGCTTCTTGGGTGACCCAGTGCCCTAGGGTGGGTTGGATTCCCACCACAGAAAAGACCTGAAAAGGCTCTATGTTCCTCTGTGTCCTCTAATCCATCTCTGCTCCTTCATCCTTTTGTTTACCTCTTTCTGGTATCCCTCTCATTTCTCTGCCTTTTCTTGCCCCCAACCTCTCCTCTGCCCAGGGTCTTTGTGCCCAGCTTTACTTACAGGGTTTCAGCACAGCTGGTGTGTGTGGGGAGCCGAGCGGTATCTACCTGCCCCCTGACATTGCGCCTACGTCCCAAGGCCCCACCCCTGCACAACTCAAGCTCTGTGGCCTGTGGAGGTGCCTCAGTATGCCAGCTGGAGTTAGCACTGCCTCCCTGGGGACACTGGGTCTATGTGCGTGTGGAGACACCATCCCGTGGCCCCAGTAGGACTGTCCGCTTCCAGCTGGTTGTGCGGTTGCAAGGTCAGAACCCCTACATCTACCCTAATCACCCAGACTGTGCAGACATCTATAGCTGGGAGGTGACCCAGGTGGCCCTCTGCCATGTCCCTACAGTCTCCCCTGTTTCACCCAGGCTCCTTCATACTTCTGGAGGTCACTCCTTCCTAGAATTCTAAGTCACTGAGGAGCCTTCTGATTGTTTTTCTGCATCTGATTCTAATGAGAGAGAGACTCATTATCTGCCCCTCTCCGGTGTACACTGAATCTATATTGTATATATTTTTCTTGTGTTAATCTCTTAGTTTCCTGAGGTAGATAGGACAAGGACATAGTCCTTGCCCCAAACCCATGGGAATCAATGAGACAGTCTGTCACATTTAGTTTTATCTGTTTCAACAGCATTTTTACAGCTCCTCGGAAGGGACATTTGATCTCGATTTCCTCCAATATAACATACTATTAGCTGGAGCCACTAGGAAACCCTTGTACCTTATCCTGTGACCCTAGATGCCCCACACTCTCAAGGAATGTGGCATGCGAGTTCTCACCTCCTGTTCTTTGTTATATCCCATCTCACTTTGTTCTGTTTTCCTCTGCTTCACAGAGTGCCCACAGCCCAGCCTATCCCGAGCCCTGGTCCCTGGAGCTGCCATGAACATGCCTCAGTCCCTGGGCAACCAGCAACTGCCTCCCGAGCTACCATCCCTGGGGACCCCAGTAGAGGGACCTGGGACCACATCTCCACCTGAACACTGCTGGCCTGTGCGCCCGACTCTACGCAATGAGCTAGATACCTTCTCTGTCCACTTCTACATCTTCTTTGGCCCCAGTGTGGCCCTTCCACCTGAGCGCCCAGCTGTGTTTGCCCTGCGGCTGTTGCCAGTGCTCGACAGTGGAGGTGTCCTCAGCCTGGAGCTCCAGCTCAATGTGGTACTCTGTGAAGAGTGGGGTGGTTGCCCTGTGGGGGAGCCTAAAGGAGAAGGTGTCAGGGGTACGAGGGCTTTTATCTCCTCCAGAAAGCCTGTCCAGGGTGTTTCTCTCTATTTGTAAAATTAGGGACCAAGTCTCAGTCCAGTTTTGGTTGACAAGCTCACTCCATATTGCTCGCTATGAGTGGGATGGAGCTATTTAAAGCAACTCAGAGTAGTCCTGGTCCTGGTGTTCCCACACACATGCACAGGGCTTCTCTCAGGGGTGATTGTTCACTTTTTCTTGTTTCTCTTCTGCAATGAGGGGTCATCATTTCTTGAGGCCATGAAGTTTGTGTTTGGACAGTTTCTATTACTAAGGGTATTTTTGAGGTGCCATTGAAACCTACTTCCATGAACGTTTACCCACTGATCTTTGTTTTGTCCAGTAAATACTCTTCTTAAAAATAATTAACAGACTTTTTTTTTGATAGTACCAGGTTTTGAATTTAGTCTTATACTTGCTAGACAGGTGTTACCACTGAACCACACTTCTAGTCCCCCCCTCTCGCTTTTGTTTTTTGCTAGTTCTTTTCAGGAATATTTTTCAGGTTATTTTGCTTCCCACTTGGGCTTGTATTTAGATGTCTATTTTAGGCTGCCTATAGCTGTTTGGAACCCAACCCAACCACACCATTGCATTCAGATTTTTTTAGTTGAGATGGAATCTTGAATTTTCAGTCTGGGCTGGCCTTGAACCTGATTTTAAACCACAACCTGCCCATTCTCTGCTTCTCAGGTAGCTAGGATTATAGGCATGAGCCATTGATACCCAACATAGACTTCCTTTTTTGAAGTTTTAACTTTATAGAAACCTGAGCAGAACATGCAGCCTTCTCGTATGCCTCTCTCTTCCTGAAGTTTCTTTTAATGACATCTTGCCTTA